>NW_028134294.1:0-65000 GCF_964662115.1 Mustela nivalis | reverse complement strand
CCAGCTTGGCAGAGGTCCCGTTTCTCCCTCTCCAACTTCCCCTGCTTGTGTTCCCTCACTCATTGTCTCTCTCTCTCTCTCCCTCTCTTTTAAATAAATAAATAAATAAATAAATAAAATTATATTTCATCACTGTAATTAATATACCATATTAAATTAATAAAGGGTAAACCACATGATTAGGAGAAAAAAGTGGTTGAATGTCAACACCATTGGTGATAATAATCTGTCAACTGAATAAAAGAGAATTTTCTTAATGTAATAAAAAGCTGTATATGAAAACCCACACTTACACATTTAATAGTAAAAGGCTAGATGGTTCGTCCCTAAAGTCAGGAACAAGAAAAAAAGCCTGCAATTGCCACTTTTATTCCACATTTTCTTGGAAATTCTGTCTTGGGTATTAGGAAGAAAACAGAATAATAGCAGTATGAATAAGAGTGGAAGAAGTGAAAATGTCTTTTTTATTCATAAGATACTATAGAAAAAAAATTCTTCTGTAGAATTCTTCTGTAGAACAAAATTAATCTGCAAAATTGCCATTAGACCTCAGTATTTCCAGCATAGTTCCACGATGCAGGGTCAGTACTCAAGACAAGTTGTAGTCTTATTCACCAAAATTGAGCAGCGCAAAAATGAGATTAAGAGATTAAGAACAATCCCAGTTACAAAAAACATCAAACCTTAAATGATTTAGGAATAAATTTGACATAATCACAAAAGTCATACATACTCAGGCAAACTCATACTGAAAAGACCCATGATCACAAAACTCAGGCACTGAAAATGCAGCCCCATAAGGGGCACACGAGGGGTCCAGAGTCCATCACTGCTTGTGGGGCTCCCAGGCTCCACCTCGCCGGGCCCCCAGGTCACCAGCAGTCCTTCGCGCCCCCAGCTAGCACACCCACCCAGGCAGGCGCACTGACAGCTTGACACATGCCATGAAAGAAAAAAGTGGTTGAATGTCAACACCATTTGGTGATAATAATCTGTCAACTGAATAAAAGAGAATTTTCTTAATGTAATAAAAAGCTGTGTATGAAAACCCACACTTACACATTTAATAGTAAAAGGCTAGATGGTTCGTCCCTAAAGTCAGGAACGAGTCAGTGCAGCGCCTGGCCCTGCCCCTCATCAGTCACTTGGAGAAGGCGGTGCAGGTTGGAGGGAGACTGGCAGGGAGACTGGCAGCTGCAGTGGTGCAAGCGGAGGTGGCCTGGGAGCTTGAGTCCCAGGGGCTGAGGTCCAGCTGAGGTTGGGCCATTGAAGGGCTCGGGGAAGGGAGGGGGACTGCGTTTTTCCTCCCAGCAGTTCCACTTCCCGCTTGGGCCGGGGGTGGGTGGGGGGGTACAGCATATCACTGACCCAGTACCTGCTCAGAGCTCAGGGGGTGGAAGGGAGGGAGGGCTGGGGGCTTGCTGTGGGCCAGGGACAGGGAGAGGCTGTGGTGGGGAAATACACACAAAATAGACACAACCAAAACCACACATCAACCACCCCCAAATGCAAAAAAGCCATCATCCACAAGTTGGAAAGAGGGCCTCAAGGATAGCACTCCACCCTCTCCAACACCTTCAGCAACAAAAGTCCTTCTGCCAAAGCTAACCCAGATCTTCAAGTATCTGGTGGAGGTGGCTTCCCTCACATTGCAGATACTGCATTTTAAGGCTTCAGCGCAGCTTCTGAAGGTGGAGACGCTCCAATCCCAAAAGCCTTTGTCTGTGGCAGTTTTGCTGATCCTTTTGGCTTTAGGAGGAGTTAGGAGTGGGGACCTGGAGCAGGAGAAAAGTGGGGAGAAACAGCAAAACACAGGTGCTGGTGAGCCATAGCAATTTCCTAGGATTCCTGGGCTGGAACCATGGCTTGGCCCACCACCCACCCACTCTTTCCAGGGACCGAAACAGGGATTGGGGAGTGGACAGGGCGCCCCCACTGGCATTCCACAACAGCTGGGCCTGGACCATGCTACCTTGCACAGCTGGGGTCATGGTCCTGGGGTCCTGGGATCCATCCCTGCATTGGGCTCTCTGCTTAGCAGGGAGCCAGCTTCCTCCTCTCTCTCTGCCTGCCTCTCTGCCTACTTGTGATCTCTGTCTGTCAGATAAATAAAATCTTTTTTAAAAAGAAAAGAAAAGAAAAAGCACTTAATGGGAGCTGAATAGATTTTGTTTTGCTCTCTGAAACAGGGAGTTCCATCAAATGGCATGAAAGTTTAGAAATGTTATTTAAAGCAGTGTGATTGTGATTAATTTATGTGACCTGTTTTTTTGTTTTTTTTTGTTTTTTTTTTTTTTTTCATGTAGAATCCTGCAGAGGCCAAACCTCTTTGTTGTGGTACTGCTTTGAGTGTTCCCTTAGATGATGTTCAAGTAAATGGCTAGGAAATGCCTAAGAACTTGAGAAATTTACCAGTGAAGACCAAAACCAAATTCAAGTTTATACTGCTGTATTGCAGGTAATAATTATCTTCTAATGAAATGCATTTCAGTTTCTACATGTTTCTTACAAAAAAATCTGATTTACCAAATTTTGAAAGCACATGAGATGTTTTGATTTTAAAAGCCATAGAAATGTTCGAAGTTTGTTCCAGAGTTACAGATGTTGAGAGTGACATTCCGATTTTTAATGAATCTAGGAGATTACTGAAGTCAGACTGTTTTAGGAAAGGGGACTTCTCTCTTCTCTTTAAGGGTTTTCGTGTAATTATTTGAGGTCTCTGCTTGACTGGGATTTGAACTCAGATTTCCAAGATCAGAGGACTTAACACTCTGAAAAGTGGCACCAACTTTCTGTGGCCTTTTTGTTTCATCTTTTTTTAAATTAATTTCTTTATTTTCAGCATAACAGTATTCATTATTTTTTCACCACGTGGTTATTGTCAGTGTTTAGGTGTTGGAGAAACATTCTTGAAGCCATCTTTAATTGGAAAGCAGACCCCATTTGGGCTTTCTTAGGCTAGAAATGGGATTCCTGTGGGAAGGGGACTTTCAAAAGGTCTTCATCCAGGTGTCATGAGGTATAGAAACAGTTGGTTAATTTCCCTGCCATCCTAGTTACTGCTCTGTGATCTTCCTGGGTCTTTTTCTTGTAATTCTCTTTTGGTACTGCAAAGATTTCATACTTTTTGTCTTGCATATTGGTATTGATGACAGTAGAAAACTTGTTGGGTTTGGATGCTGAGGAGGAGGTAAGAATTTGGGATTTTAGAACAACTTTTTAATATCTTAAAAGGGGTGCGCCTGGGTGGCTCAGTGGGTTAAGCCACTGCCTTCGGCTCAGGTCACAATCTCACGGTCCTGGGATCGAGTCCCACATGGGGCTCTCTGCTCAGCAGGGGGCCTGCTTCACTTCATCTCTCTCTGCCTGCCTCTCTGCCTACTTGTGAGCTCTCTCTGTGTCAAATTAATAAATAAATAATCTTTAAAAAAATCTTAAAAGGGATTCGTTAACCTGTTGGCTCTTGTAGAAGTTAGGTTTTATAGCTCTGAGCTTATTTCATATTTGTATTATAACATCACCCTCTCCAGTGGTCTAACCCGTGGTCATTTTGGAGTTTGTTCATCATTTTGGTCTTTATTGCCATAATCGACCAAGTCTAGGAAGGAAGTCAGAGTTTGATGAGTGGTAGGTCCAGTAGGACACAGAACTGTATTTACCCTTTGAGGATAGAACAGGTGTCACTGAATTGGGTGAGGAGAATAATAACTTCCTCAAAGAGCATTTATGGAATTTTTAGGAGGGGAAAGGTACTGGTCAAGATATTGGTGAGGGGTGGGGAAGGAGTTGATTAGAAAG
This sequence comes from Mustela nivalis, assembly GCF_964662115.1. Lineage (NCBI taxonomy): Eukaryota > Metazoa > Chordata > Mammalia > Carnivora > Mustelidae > Mustela > Mustela nivalis. Next base: position 61,202 of record NW_028134294.1, on the reverse strand, counting down.
GCACTACGATGAGCAGAATCAAGTTTTACAGCCTCGGAGACAGGTATAAATAAGGTGCTGTCTGGGGGATGAGAGAAGTCTGGCTAGGGGAGTCAATTCGAATGCCTCCTTTTCCTTCCCATTTCTTTTGAAAAAAGGAATCAATTTCTACAAGATCCCCTGCCAACTTTTCATTGTTATTGCCAGGTGTACTTTATGTGTTGAATACTCCAGGTGGATTCGTGGAAGGGATTCATAAGGTCTGCTCTGGAGCAGAATGGGAAGGAGGTCAGATGTGCCAGAGGAACATGTGAAGGGAAGCAGGAGGAAATACTGAACAGGATCCTCGGAGGTTCAGGGAGCAACAGAGATGTATATTGGGTGTGTCAGTCATGTGGAGGGTCTCTTTGGGTCTTGGATACACTCCTTTTTCTAACTGTGTCATCACAGTCTGCCCCTGGCTGGTGATTATTGTGTAGTTTCATGGAGGTATGATTTCCATCTTGTCGAAGTCACTCATGCTAAGTGCACGATTCATTGAATTTCAGTTGTTTTAAAGACTTGTGCAAGCATCACCACAAACCAGTTTGGGAAGATTTCCATCCTATCCTGTGGTTGGCTCCTGTTTGTTCTGTGATACAACGTAAGAGCCTGCTGAGAGAACTCTACCCTAAGCCTTTCAACATAGGAAATAAAGTGGTGTATATTGAAGGTGGCTGTGGGTGGGGAGGAAAATCTGTCCCTTTCCTCTGTGATTAGAGGAGATGGATAAAGTAGGGTTTGCCAGTGTCATAAAGGATGATGCCATCGGCTTTTAGGATGAGCTACCCCTGCAAATGAACAACTTTACTTAAGCCTTTTGTGAAGTGGACGTTCTTGAGTGTTGAGCAGAGTAACTTCTTAGACTCGGTTTTAGATTCGATGTACTTTGCTTCAGTCTTGCTGCTTCTCTAAATCCAATCATGTCTTTTTTGGAAGCAGAGATGGCCAAGCTACTGCTGCAGCAGGAGATGAATAGTGCCTCTTTGATCATAGTGCCGCATTTGAACCCTCAGCTACCGCTTATGTGACACTCACTAGAAAGTTGGTAAAATTTGCTGTTGGGTAATTCCCATGGATTTAGAACTTTTATATTTTTCAGTGCCCAATTTTATTGGGATTCTAGGGTCAACTCGAGTTTATTTGCACACCATCTCCTTGAGAAGTTTGTAGAGCTTTTGCAGGGAGAAGTGAGGAATTTACTTTAGATGTGTCATAAAATTATGTCTTAAAAGGAAAAAAAGTTGGTACTCAGGATATTGCATGAAAAGTTGGTACACTGTTTTGTTTGTAAAACATTTCCTTTCTTCTGGAGCTCCCTCATTTTTTGAAGTTGTAAGTTTGGACATTTCTCTCCTCAAATTCAGGTAGCCTGACAACTCAATAGCCCTTGGATAGTCATGAAGTACTTTAGAAGTTTTCGAGGTAAACATTCATCCTTAGCGAGACATGAAAGTTCGAATCTTGCCTCAAAAGTGCATCTCTCGGGGCGCCTGGGTGGCTCAGTGGGTTAAAGCCTCTGCCTTCGGCTCAGGTCATGATCCCAGGGTCCTGGGATCGAGCCCCGCGTCAGGCTCTCTGCTCGGCAGGGAGCCTGCTGCTTCCTCCTCTCTCTCTCTGCCTGCCTCTCTGCCTACTTGTGATCTCTGTCTGTCAAATAAATAAATAAAATCTTTAAAAAAAAAAGTGCATCTCTCTGAGGTAATGAGTTTCAGATTGAAAAAAAAAAAAAAAAAAAGAACAACTCCCAGAAAACAGGGCTGGGGTGTAGCTAACCTGGAGTAGAGCAAGGCTTCTTCCCTGTGGTTTGTGGGTCATCCACCACAGTGGTTTTGCTCCTTAGGGCACATGGGTTTTACTGTAGTGTTTGTCTTTAATAAACCTTCTCCATGAAATACATGGAAAAACTACATGTCTTCTGAGCCATCTAATTTACCCAACCTTTTGGCTTCTAAGATCGCCCTTATCCCAAAACGGTGATAATTTTGTTTGTATTTGCTATTTGAACTTAGTGATTTATTGATACTGACTGGATATTCTGTCTACTTGGTAACCTTCCAGTAAATTACCTGGGTAATTGTTCTTATTTGACAGGTTTTTCTGGAGCATACCACGAAATGGGCTCTGGTGTCTAGTGGTGGAAAAACAGACAATGTCCTTGTTCTCATTGCATTTGGAATACTGTGGAGAAGAAGAGAAATTCAGCAAGTAAACAGAAAAGTGAAATAATTGTGGCCAGTGGCAAGTGTTTTGAGAAATCAGAGCAGAATGTGAAACTACACAGTGATGAGGAACTCGTTCTAGACAGTGTTAAGGTACACCTTTGCCTTTTGGGGCAGCGTGCATGCTCCTTTCTTTTGGGGGCAAGGGGTAGTTACTTCTGTAGGTTATTTCTGAAGACTCTGCCATTTAGCTCCTGGGGTTGGGGAGAATTAAAGGTGGAACCTTCGTGGACAGGCTAGTCAACCTTTCCTTAGTTGCCTGCCACATCCTGAGACCAGGCCAGCCAACTTGTCAGTGTATCCTGTCAGTTACTGGGATGGGAGGTTGGAGTGCATTCCTCATGTGGCATAGGTTTCTCCTGTGCTTCTCTCAATGCTGAAGAAATTCCAAGATTATTAAAAGCTCTTTTGGTAAACGGCAGCTACTTGAGGAAGTTGTCAGCACTAACTCAGTTCAGTAGAACTTCAGGTAATAGTGGATCCCTAAATATCGCCCTCAACCCGCAAGGACGACAAGAAGCCCCAGTTCAGATGTATCTTCTCTCTCTTTATTTCTGCAAGTCTACACACTTATATACGCTTACCTGACCAGTCAGCGAGCAGGGTACAGGAGGGAGTGAATCAGGCTGCACACCTAAACCAACAACTTTGCTAGCAACCAATGCTGTTTTCTTCCTCTTTGGGCATTCTGCTTAGTCTCATGAGGCAATCCTAACCTGGCAACTAGCCAGGCGCCATCTTTTAATGGCGGAGGCCGCCCTGGCCAGGGGCCTGCCTCTGACATCTCCCCTTTTTTCTATTATGGCAGGGATTGTGGCTGTCTTAGGTTGTCAGTGGCGGAGAATATCCTTACCCATCATCAGACGGCAGATATCAATGATCTGCATCCTGTCTTAGGTTGGTATATTTCCCCCACCAATCTTACCCATCGTTGACTACCGATCCAGCATACTTAGCCACACTTGGTGGGATGTTCTAGCCTCGATGGCTAACAAGTCCTGCACCATGGCTTGCTATTGCCTATGTTGCTGTCGCCTCCAAATTTGCAGTTTCCTTACTAGCAGAATCAAGCCCACTACGAGAATTATCATCAGACAAATTACGCTAGCCGCTTGTTTCATAAAGGTTAACACATCTTGCAATGTTTTGATTATCTCTGGGAGGGTTGCCAGCTCATCTCTGGTGTTCTTTATCCTTGTTATGCCTAGTAGCAGGTGCTGAGTGTAGTTTTGGAATTCTGCGGACTGATTCCCCCACAAGTATTGGGAGAGCTGTCAGGAGACATTCTGTAAGTCACTCATATTAGTATAAGCTATGGGAGTTACACAAATTGCCGGGAAGGTTGCTATACCTCCCAGTCCCAATAGGGCCCCCAATATGTCCACTTGTTCTTGAACCAAATCCACTCTCTGGTTGACTATCGGGATTCCTGCTTGCAGATGTGCATTGATCTGAGACTGTTTGAAGGACAGCCGCCGTTCCTTCTGCAGGGGTGTTCACAACTTCTGCAGTGGGTATAGTTGTAGCAAGTGAGACTGCTGCTGCCGTGGCAGCTGCTGTAGATATAGCCAGTGCTGTCACAACTGCGGCTGTGATACCAAAATCTCTCTTCTTTCTGGATATCACCACCGGTAACTTGTCCTCTGGAATGGAAACTGGGATAGGAACATGGGTAGGGATACGTATAATCACAGCCAGCTTGAAGGCAGTTACATTCCAGCACTGGGAAAGATAGCAATTCTTAGTGCAATTAACGTATCATTCAGCTCGCTAGCATTTGTTACGAGGAAAAGAAACGGTGGCGAGACGCATATGGGAGTGGGCTGATAAGTAATATTATTGGGACAAGACACATTAACTGTTGCCTCAAAGGTACTAGAGTCATTTTGTTTATAAAACAGTTGAGGAATTTGCCATTTAACATGGACACTGCTGAGATATCAGTACATGCTCCTAGCAAGTTACAGACCTGCCAAGCATCAAAGGGAGAGGAGGGAATATGAGAGAAGAGATAGTCACTGGTAAAGGATATGGCCATGCTTTAACCACTGCCCACAGCTCTCTGGCTTGAGTCAGCCACAGGAGGTGTAGCATCCCCAGAGTTATCATCAGCATCTTCAGCATCATGACTGGTGTTCGGAGGCAAGGCTGCATGCACCAGCCGCTCTGGAATCCAAATTGGAGCCTCCTTTTCCTGTGGAAAAACACATACAGACCCCCTACTCCATACTAACACTGGATGTGCTCCATTGCACTTTCCTGTGAGGATGTCCTTCCAAAGTAATAAAGGCTTAGGGGGAGCAGCAGCATCACTTCCATGTCTGTCTGCAGCTGATTTACCCGTTTGGTCCATCATTGAAAAATTCAAAATAAAGAGAATGGCGTTGAGCTTATCTTTAGGGGACCTGAAGGTGTCCCCTATTCCCCCTTTTTGTTTATAAAGCGCATTTTTCATTGTAAGATGTGCACACTCCACAAAACTCTGTCCTTGTGGGTTATAGGGTATTCCATGTATCAAGTGAAGTCAAGTTGTTGTAGGAAGGCTTTAAAGGGTTGTGAGGTGTAGGCTGGGCCATTGTCTGTCTTTAACTGGCCTGGCTTTCCCCATGCCACGAAAGCCTGTAGGCAATGGGCGATAACATCTCTGGATTTTTCCCCCCGTATGCAGTGAGGTGAAAATTATCCCAGAGCAGGTATCTACAGAGACATGAACATATCTTAACTTTCCAAATTCTGAAACATGTGTGACATCCATTTGCCATATATGATTAGGTAACAAACCCTTAGGATTAACCCCCAAGGATGAGTGCAGGTAGTAAGGTCACGCAATTTCTGCAGGAGACTACTATGTCCCATGCCTGTGCTTTTGTTAAGTTAAATTTGAGGCAAAGAGTTAAAGCATTCACATGGAACAGCTTATGATAATGTCTCACCTATTGCACTGGGTCCTCAATGGCAAAGACAAATTCTCCTCTGGTTAAGGAGTCTGCTAACCGATTACTTTTTGTCAGGGGGCCTGGTAAGGTTGTATGAGCTCATATGTGGCCAATATAAAATGGAGCCTTCCTGTCCCAAACTAATGTTTGGATTTCTTGTAATGCCTCAGAGATAGTAGACCTGGCATTAATAGAACCCACATTTTCAATGATAGAGACAGCTTGCACCACATATCTACTATCTGATAAAAGGTTGAAGGGTTCTTGATGAAACATTTGAAATGCTTTTATCACTGTGAGCAGCTCGGTTTCTTGGGGAGAGGAGCTTTGAAATAGGAAGGTCCAACTCTCTTCTTTGGTAACTATAGCTCCTACTCCTTGCTTAGATCCATCAGTGAATATAAGACTTACATTACTGAGGGGTTTATGGTGAGTGATCCTAGGGTATATGATTGGATTGGATAAACTGAACTATAGCCGTGGATGTGATGGGTAGTGGCTATCAAATTGAGTGCACGTTATCTTTATCAAAATGGCTCAGTCATCATCACAGGCTGCTAGGCACTTTATTTGTTCCTGCGTATATGGTGATATTATAGTATCTGTTTGTTTACCAAATGCTGCTATACTAAGTTTAATCCCTTTAAGTATAATTTGTGCAATGGCACTTGGGTACCAGGGCAAGACCTTCCCTGGAGAGTGGGTCAAACTAACCCATGATATGGGGCCAGATTGCCAAAAAACTGCAGTGGGAGCTCGTTTTTCGGCAAGGATACAAAATAGCAAAGGTTTGGAGTAGTCATTTCTGTCTATCTGAGCAGCTTCTAGCCTTTTCTGGATTAGACTGATGGCTTCTTTTGCCCCCTCAGTCAACTGACGAGGAGAGGTGAGGTTAGGGTCTCCTTTAAGTGTCTCAAATAAGGGTGACAATTCCTGATCAGTGAGTTTTAGATAGGGCCTCATCCAATTGATATCTCTTGACAATTTTTGAAAATCATTTAACGTGTTTAGGAGATCCGTCCGCAGGATTATCTTTAAAGGTCTGACTTTAGTATTCTCTAACCTAGTTCCCAAATACTCTTTAATGGGCGTCATTTGGACCTCTTCTGGTGCTATGTGTAATCCGAATTTCTCAAAATGTTTGAAAAGAAAGGAAATGGCCTTCTCAATATATTGTTCTTTTTTATGGCACAGCAAAATATCATCCATATAATGATACACAATGAGCGGGGGAAATTGTGTTCTAACCTCCTTCAGGGCTTGGTCCACATATAATTGGCACATTGTAGGGCTATTGGCCATGCCCTGAGGCAATACCACCCACTCATAATGTTGATCCAGACAAGAATGATTAATGGTAGGTACTGTGAAAGCGAAACATTGGGTGTCCTCGGGGAGCAATGGGATGGAAAAGAAACAGTCTTTAATATCGATTACCACAGAGGGCCAACCAGAGGGCAGGGCTGAGACTAAAGGCAGCCCCCAGCTGTACTGCTCCCATGGCCACCATCTTTTCATTAACCGCTCATAAGTCATGTAACAATCGCTATTTCCCCGACTTGTTCTTAATCACAAAAATAGGCGTATTCCATAGTGATGTGGAGGGCCGAATATGCCCGGCGGCAAGTTGCTCTTTTACTAACGTGTGGGCAGCTTCACATTTTTCTTTAGGCAGGGGCCACTGAGCAACCCACACGGGTTTACTGTTTTTCCATTGAATTTTTAGAGGTTCAGTGGCCCCTATGAAAAACCCAGCCCCGGCCCACCTATTCTTTGAGAGAAGTAATTAGTCAAGGGAATAGGTTCAGGGGTGCCCTGCAGCTATTTTCCTAGGCCTCCCGTTCCAAAATAACCAGACTTAGTCATTAAGGCTTGAGCTTCCTCAATATAGAATAATTCTGGAGTCAACTTCAGGTTCATTTGGGCCAAGACATCCCATCCCCACAATAAAATGGGAATCTTAAGGACACATGGCTGCACAAGTTCATGGTGGCCTTCATCATCCTTCCATGGCAGTGTAGCTGCACTGCACATGGGGCTATGAGCAATCCCTAATCCTCGAAGTGTTTGATCAGCCTTTTGCACAGGCCAATCCTTAGACCAATCAGCTTCATTGATGATACTGCGATCTGCTCCAGTGTTCAATAAGCCCATGAATTTCTTGTCTCTTATCCAAAAAGAGTAAAAGGGTCTATTTTCCATGCCTAGCGTGACGCATGCTAGAGGAACTCCAGATGAACAGAACCCCTTCTGTCCCCGTGTAACCTCATGGCTTCCAAAAGGCTTGTGACAACAAGGCAATACCAGGATTTGAGCTATCTTATCACTTGGACTAATAGCTGTAATTCCACGTGGGGAGAATACCAGGATTTTCACCGTTCCATTATAATCAGCATCTATAACACCGGGGTGAACAAGGAGTTCTGATAACGCCATCTAGCTCCGTCCTAGCAAGAGGCCCACGGTGTCCTCATGTAATGGACCCTTAAAATCTGATTCGACTACCTGGGTCCCCATCTCTGGAGTCAGTATGAGTCTGGTGGTGGCACGGATGTCCAATCCTGCACTCCCTGTTGTGGCTTGCCTTGGCTCGTTGGCGGATGATGCGAGCGAGCCACCTGTTGGAGCACCCCATACATTTGAGGGCCCTGGGGTGTGGGGCCCCCCTTCCCATTTTTTGACCCTCTTGGAGGCAGAGAGTTTCCTTGTATATCCCTTATTGAGCGACATTCATATGCCCAGTGGGCACCCTTCCCACATCTTGGGCAGATACCTGGTTTTTTAGGCTCTTGATAGGACACCTTTCTCTCGGGGCACTCACGCTTAAAGTGTCCTGGCTCTTTGCAGTAATAGCAAACTCCAGGAGTACCCCTATGTTTATATTGTTGAGCTCCCTGAAATCCTTGTAAACCTTGAGTGATAGCTGCAGCCATAACCTGCCCTTGAATAACACTGTCGTTGATATCCCTGCAAACTTTAATATATGTACTCAAGTCTTTGCTTTTCCAAGGTCTGATGGCTTCTTTACACCATTTTTTAGCTTGCTTATAAGCCAGCTGTTTTATCAATGGCATGGCTGCCTCTACCTCCCCAAATATTCGACCAGCTGTTTGCATCAGCCTCGCTACCAAATCAGCATATGCTTCATTTGGTCCTTGTATTACCTTAGACAGCTGACCCTGTAAATCCCCACTGCCTTGAATTGTCTTCCATGCTTTAGTGGCCACCGCGGCTATTTACAGATACACCGAAGGGTTGTATTGTATTTGGGCCTGCTTTCCCATGTACGGTCCTATTCCCATTAACATTTCTAGGTCCCACTGAGGATTTTCAGCCGCTGCATTACGGCGGGCAGTGTCCTCTGAGTATTCTTGCCAGGCTGTTTTCCATACTAGATATTGCCCTCCCGACAAGGTTGCGCAGGCTAGGTTACCCCAGTCTTCAGGGACTAAGTTCATTCCTGATATGGTCTCCAGCAAAGATACCGTAAAGACTGCCTGAGGGCCATACTGCATGACTGCTTCCTTTAATTGCTTAACTAGTTTACAATCAAGAGGCTGATGATACCGCTGGTTGTTTTGGTCGTCTAAAACTGGAAAGGCAGAGGCCAGGTCATGATCTCTCCAGCTCGAAACCCTGCCACTACCACATGTGGTGCAGCAGCTACAAGCTCCTTGGCAAGCCATAGGATTATACAGCGGAGGAGCACTAGGTGTCGCTGGAGTCGTTAGTTTCAACTGTTCAAAGTTGCAATGCATTTTTCGGCCTAACTCCTCCCCTGACATTTCTTCTTCCTCTTCACTAGAACTACCCCCCTCTGAGGCACGAGAAGACCGATCCTCTTTCACTTCCTCCAATGCCAATGCTCCCTCTTGTAGAGCTGATTAATATTTGGGTTTAGGCCCCACCAGTCATCCCCGGACTAAGGTCCATATTGCCAGGGACCCAGGTGGCAAAGGCGTTTTATTGTCCTGTTTCTTCAAATCCTCCCCTAAGTGGTCCCATTGAGGTATGTTTAGCAAGCCTTCATCTAGGAACCATGGAGCCGCCTTTTCCACTGTATTCAAAAAGGCCCGAGCAGTTTTTGCTTTTAGTGAAGTTCCATTGGCTTTCAGCAGGTCTTTTAAAGACTCTTCCAACCGCACTTTAGATACTTCAGATCCCATTATGAACACACAGACAACAGACGCGGACGTTAAAGACAGTAACTAACACATCAACTTTTTACACGCATATACTTCAGTCGACATTTACTTCCCGCTTTACCGTGTAATTCCCACTTTTGAATGTGGCCTTTACTCCCTGCTTTACCGCGGAATTCCCACTTTTGAACGTGGCTAATGTCCCCGCTTACCCGCGGAACTTTACTCCCCGCTTTCCTGTGAATTACCTTGCAAGATTCCTTTATTTAGTTCCCGGGTGCCGGCGCCATTTATCACCCTAGACCTGCAAGGACGACAAGAAGCCCCAGTTCAGATGTATCTTCTCTCTCTTTATTTCCGCAAGTCTACACACTTATATAAGCTTACCTGACCAATCAGCGAGCAGGGTACAGGAGGGAGCGAATCAGGCTGCACACCTAAACAAACAACTTTCCTAGAAACCAATGCTGTTTACTTCCTCTTTGGGCATTCCGCTTAGTCTCATGAGGCAATCCTAACCTGGCAACTAGCCAGGCGCCATCTTTTAATGGCGGAGGCCGCCCTGGTCGGGGGCCTGCCTCCGACACCTAAATGACGTGTGCTACAGTACTTTGGCTCTCACTTTCTCTTTGGCTCTTTCAGGAGGGCCTTTTTGTGGGTGGCGTCTTCGCCCCCATGTTTCCATCCTTCCTTTTTAGGTGAGGAGGATTTTGTTCTTCTTTTTGTTTTTTTGTTTCATTTAAAGTTTTATTTATCCTTTTAAGGATATTTATTTATTTGAGAGTCTCCATCGGGGGCATGGGGAGGGTAGAGGGAGAGAGTAAGAATGTCAGGTACACTCTGCACTGAGCCAGGAGCCAGACTGAAGGCTCCATCCCAGGACCCTGAGATCATGAAGTGAGCCAGAGTCGGGAGGGGGATGCTTAACCCTCTGAGCCCTGAAAATGGGCTGCGAATATGTAGTAGAACATTGCTGACTGTATTGTTTGTCACTTAACTCATTCAGAAAATTACACAATTCCTCAAAATAACATGCCATGCCATCATTAAAATCAGTAGTCCCAGGCAGGAGAGAGAGATTGTGAATGACTGCTCCCCACACAGGGCACTGGTGTCTGGACAGGGTGTGATGGAGCACGTGTAATTAAGCCTTTGGTCTCTGTGTTGTCACGTGTGGATTTAGCTTTCCAGGGTATGCATTGCTGTCTTTATTTTGTCAGCACACTTCTCTCCTGCCTCAGGAGCCTGGGAAGGGGCTTCATCCTGGGGTATGGGCAAGAGGCCAGGACTTTAGGAGAGGCTGCTCCAAAGCTCCTGGTGGCAGAGGAGCAGAAGGGAGCAGGGGAACTGGCGCCAAAAGAAAGAGGCCCGCTGGCTCCCAGGGCACTCCAAGCCTGGAGGCATAGCAAGCAGCACTGGCAGTTGCAAAACTCAGTGTGGGGAACTGCATCCCTGGGAATGGCTTCGGGACTGGGTCCCCACTACAGCCCCTTAAGGCAGACTTGCAGGGCCTGGAGCCCATCGCCACTTGCTGGAATCACACGCTCCACCTCGCTAGGCGAGGTAGGTCACCAAGAGGCCCGCACGCCCCCAAGGAGCACACACTCCATGACATGCACTCAGTAGAGGCAGCGCAGGTGGGAGCTGGTCTCAGGAGACTGGCAGCTGTGGAGGCTCAAGGGGCGGCGGCGGAGGCAGTGGCGGCACTGAAGGGTGCTCAAGGCCCAGTAGCCTAGGTAGGGCTGAGGTCCTGGGCTATGAAGGGAGAGGGGTGGACCACGAGGACTCCACCTATGGCGTTACTCCTCCAAGCAGTGCTGGTTTCGGCTTTTGGGGGGTGGGCGGGGGTACAGCAACATCCTTGACCATGGGCCACAAGAAGAGCCTGACTAGGTACCTGCATGGAGCAGAGGGAGTGGAATGGGAGGAAGGGATGGGGGCAGGCAGGGACTGGCACTGGCTGGACTCTGGGGTCACCCGGGGTGGGGGGAGGCAGGCATTGCTAAGATGGAGTTCCCAGGGCTGGAGGATATCCTGGCGCTGGGGATGTATCTCTCCCGCTAGGGATCGGGATTGGGGCTGTTCCCACTGCTGCAGCCCTGGGCGCTCCTTCTCAGGGGCCCTCCGTGACTGGGTGGCTCAGTCAGTTAAGCATCTGCCCTTAACTGGCATCCTGATCTCAGGGTCCTGAGACTGAGCCCTGCTCAGAGAGGAGGCTGCCTCTCCCTCTCCCTCTGCATCTGCCCACGACTTGTGCTCACTGTCTCTCAAATAATAAAATCTTTTGAAGAAAGTAAATATAAAAGTTTATTTAGCATAATGTTGAGAAAAACAAGTTCAATCTTTAAGAAAAAATGATGATAATGATAGGTATAAGTATCAGTTTAAACTAGCTTTGTATGACGGATCTCGATGAATCTTTGCATCCATGCCCTGAGGAATGAAGCCATGCTGTCCCCACATCACAGAGAAGGACACAGAGGTTTGGAGAGGTGAAGTAATTATTCAGGCAAAGAGTAGAAATTGGAAGAATGGAAACTGGTCCTGTTCTCTTCCAGAGGCTCAACTGGCAACTTGTTTTTTCCATTTCCTTAATAAACATAGACTTTTTAGACTACGAACCAGTGCTACATTCTGTCCCTCCAGGATTCTCCCCAGGCCCCATCAGAGAGGGCTCTGGGGCCAGATTCTCCCTCCCTGTTCCAGGGGCCCCGGGTGACTCCTTCTGTCTGTTCAAAAACAAGGACACAGAGCTCTGGGGAGGGACCCTTCCTTGGCCGTGGGTGTCCACCTCTGTTTGGCTTTTCCATGCCCTGCTGGAAGGTGAAGTCAGAGTCAGAGGTTGAGAGGTGGCTGGGGAAGGAGGAGGAGGCCAAGGGCATCCCAGCCTGGTGATTCCACTTACCTGCCAGACCATTCTTCCCAGGTCCATCCAGCATCCCATTGATCTGCTGCGACTTCTGCTGCTGGTGCTGCTGGTGCTTCCAGATCCCTGCCAGCACCAGCAGGAGTGTAGGAGGGATCTGCCCTGTGGGGACCCAGGAATCTTGTAAGATGCATCCAGCCCTTTCCACAGGTGCCCAATCCCCCATTCCTTTCAGGGTGCCCTGGAGCTCAGTTGCCCAGTCCAGTATAATCCCTCACTTGATCACCTTTCCCACGGTCCAGGAATCCCTCAGTCTTGCCAGGGGCCCAGAGCTCACCCCACAGTTCATGGGGTCTTCCTGCCATCTGGTGCCGGAATGCTGATGTTGGCAAAGGGCAGGGCATAGCACAGGCCTGAAACAGGAGGGACCTGTGGTTGTCACCCGGGCTGTCATTAACAGGGGTGAGACATGAGGCACTGGATCTCCAGAGACACTGAGCCCCTGGCGGTGATGATGTCAATGTCTGCGTGTTCTCAACATGTGACTTCTTCTTGTCCTCCACACAGTTATGGACATGGGCATGGACACTCCTGGTTCAGTGAAGGAAATGAGCACCAGGGCAAACAGCAGGTAAGCAGGACAGCTGGATCTCAAACTCTAGGCTCCTGGCTTGTCTCCAGGGGCCACAAAGGGTTTCATAGATGGGAGACTGACACTGGCTTTGGGGACCCCTCCTCAACTCCATGACTGATCTCACCTATTTGAGGCCCCCAAACTCTATTCCCTGCTTCTTTCCCTGCTCCCGATTCCAGTTCTAGTCAAGGTGACTCTGGCCATCTTCCATGGAAGTCCCTGGCCCCCTTACAGGTTGGGACTCTCTCCTGTTCCCTTTTAGGATAGTCTGACTCCACCCCTTCCATAGCTGGTCTCCTTCTACAACCAGAGCAGCCCAACTCTGGGGTTCTTGAGGTGGACAGCAGCATCTAAGCAGAATTGAATACTTTGTTTTGTTATCCTTGTTTTGTTGTTGGCTTGTTTTTTATGGTTTCTGTATGTGTATGTTTAGGATATTGTTGTAACTGAGGGTGGCAGGAGTGAAAGTGTGTGGGAGGAATGGGAGGCTGTGGAATGGGCATTGGAGAGGGTATGTGCTTTGGTGAGTGCTTGAACTGTGTGCGACTGATGAATCACAGACTACCCCTGAAACAAAAACTACATTATACGTTAATTAGAAAAAACAAGCTGTTGTGCTATTTAAGCAGTACTAGAGTGGTTCCTGTTTACAAGAAATTTACACAATAATAAAGTGGTGGTTTGTAGAGCACTGAAAATCAGCTGTCTTGGACCAGAAGGAGTTGAGGAAACATTTGAGAGTCCTAGGGAGACACAGTTTAGGAAGTTCAGCTCAGGACAGGCCCCAGGAGAGAGGATAACAGGGGGTTTGTCTAGTCTCCTGGGTCCCTGGCCCTGCCCACATGCTTGGCTGTCCCTACCCAGCACAGATGGAGCTGCCAGCTCTCTGGGTGTTATCCTAGATCCGCCAGGGGAGAAGCTGGTGAAAGTCTTCTCTTAAAATGCTCTCATTCCTGGATGTCCCAGAAGATGACATGAGAGTCTGATTGGACTGTTTCCCTGTAAAGTTTCCTCATGTAAAGCCGAAGCTAGTGCGTAGGAGGGTCACAAAGAGAAGTGACAGATCTACTCTGTTGGAGGTGTTCCAATGTCTCAGCCAATTGGGGATGATTTTGAGACCATGAAGTCTTCTCAGACTAATACCGGAGGATATTCCAGCCCAGAAGACATATTTGATTTTAATTGTATCATCCTCGTATCATTCAGTTCCAGTGTTGCTCTTTTCCTTTTCTATTTCTTTTTTATTTAAGATTTTATTTGCGTATTTGACACACAGAGAGAGATCACAAGTTGGCAGAGACGCAGGCAGAGAGTGAGGGGAAAGCAGGCTCCCTCCTGAGCACAGAGCCCGATGGGCTTGATCATAGGACCTGATCATGACCTGAGCCACCAGGAGCCCCTCTTTTTTCTATTTCTTTACTCCTGTTCCCATGATAGAGGTACTTCTGAATTTCTAAACATATGGGAATTTCTAGTTCACTTTTTATCAGTGATTTCTAGCACATTATATTACCACAAGATGCTCTGTAGTTGCCTGAATTGATGCATCTGAAACAAAATTAAAATTTCCCTTATGGCTAAAGTAAATTGGGCGTATTTTTGAAATGGTCTCCTATGTGCCTAAAATCAGTGGATGTGGATGTGGACAGATGTATGGAGACAGCTATGGGATTCAGATGGTTTGCCATTAAGAATTACATCTTGTGGAAGTTCTGTCTGCGTTGAGTTGCTGAGAGAGGCTCGAACCTCTTACTCTGGTTGTGTACTTACTTGTTGTTGCAGTTTGGTTCTCCTTTGCTTTCTACATTGTTCAGCCAGTGGCTCTCAGACGGGAGTTTGGAAGGGAAGGAGAGAGCGCCCAGAAGAGGGAACAGGGACCTGGGTGGGAGGAAGTAAACAAGAAGGATGGCTAGAGATCCAGAGAGGATCTGTCGTTGCGATGGCATGTATTGGGGTATCAGGTGGGAAGGGGCTTTGTACCAATGAGGTCACGTGTGGCATCCATGTTGAGCTACTAGGGGCAAAGGCAGGGGATTGGTGGAGAGATTAGAATGTTTCTAGGTTGCTAAGGAAACGTTCAAACCCGGGAAGGCTTGGTGGAGGATGGATTCTCCAAATCAACTGCTCCTGAGAGTTCACTTGACCTGCTAATGTGTCCTGCTGACCTTGTCCTTTACTAACCTGCTGACCTCCTAACTTTTCTGAACCGTGCTACTTCCCCTTGAGTACTTAATCTGACCCTGACACAGCCTGACACTGTCCCTGACCCCTTCTCCTGACCAACACCTTCCCCATCCTACCCTCTATTTCTTCCCTATTCCCCTCCCTAATTACCACCCTGCCCCTCCCCACCCCTTCCAAACACCCCCTCCCCACCCTCCCCTGCCCCCCAACCATCTCCACTTCCTCCCTGGACCCACAGTGCCCCTTAAAAGGACCAGGACATGATGGTGCAAAGACTAATCTTCTGGCTTGTCTTGCTCCACTGTCCCAGTTCCCCAAACCCAAATGTGAGTATATGTGACACTTCACTCATGTCTTCCTTTTCTCCTTCTTCTTCTTCTTCTTCTTCTTCTTCTTCTCCTCCTCCTCCTCCTCCTCCCCCTCCCCCTCCCCCCCTCCTCCCCCTCCTCCTCCTCCTCCTTCTTCTTCTTCTTCTTCTTCTTCTTCTTCTTCTTCTTCTTCTTCTTCTTCTTCTTCTTCTTCTTCTTCTGATATGATTTATTTGAGGAATAGAGAAAAAGGGCTCATGTGTAGGTGGCAGAGAGGGTGGGAAAGACAAAATCCCAAACCAGCTGTGCAGTGAGCACAGAGCCCAAAGTGGGCCTCAACCTCAAAACCATGAGATCATGACTTGATCCAAACCAAGACTTGGTCACGTATCTGACTGAGCTACTTGGGTGCCCATAAGCTGCTAGTGGTTTCTTCCTTCCGACTGGGTTATTTAATCACAGCTTTTTCATGGGGTTCTTGATGGTAACCTCAGAAGAACGAGAGTTCTTCGTGATGACTGGGCACCACAGGGCACGTTTCAGGGTCAACCTGAAGGTGTTGAGGCCACAGCCATTTCCCTCATGTTTTGGGTCCTGTCTGTGCTGCTGGGTCCAAGAAGCACTGCTTTGGTAGGATGGAAACCTGAAGGCACCAGGTTTATAGTGTCAGGAGGAAGGATTTGTGAAGATAGGAAAAGCCATTGAGCTCTTTGTCCTAAATAGGGGGCTTGTGTGATATGTACATTATATCTCTTTAAAATTGTCTTCAAAAATGTCAGGAACTCTAATTTAGTAGGAGCTAGGGGTGCTAGATTGTCCCCTGGAATCCTGGTGAAGATCCTACTGCAAGCCTGGTAAATTCAGGGTCCAGCTTCTGTTTAGTTTGTTTTTGTGTCAGCGCATTGTTTATATTTGTAAAGTTTGACATCCCTGGGTATCTTAAGCATTGGTGTTGGGACTAGAGTGTTAAGAAGTGAAATATCCTTTTTGCTGTGCTTCTTGGTTGGAGGCTGTCCCCAGGGACTGTGTGTCCCACCAGGTCCATGGAGACCTGAGAATCCCACAAGACACTAATAGACCACAACCTGCAGGGATATATGTCACAGGAAAATCACTAGGAGTGATGTGATTAGGAAGTGAACGAGTTGTTGTCCTTTCTTTGACCAAGTATGTGCAGTGTGTTGATTTTCCCAAAAGAAGAAAGTTCTGGATGTCCTTAGGATTGTCCAAATATAAAGAAATACGTGGTTCCCAGCCTGAATATTTCATTCTGTCATGAACAAGTAAACCCTGTACCCCCAGGAGAAAGAGAGAGAGTCAGCCAACAGTTAGGGAACACCCCTGGAAATAAGTAGACTACTTTAGATCCGCTTGCACCAGATTATGAAAGAGGGATCCGGAAGTGTCAATAGTCAAGAAGGATGCTTGTATTGAGGCAGACCCATCCCACATGAAGACCTCTAGTCAAAGTAGACCCCATTCTGTTTCATTTGAGTCTTCAGAAGAGGGAATTTCTTGGTCGTCTGGATTGGAATCATTCCCCTCTACCTGGGCTGCATCTCATGGATCAGTTCACCTTTCTCACCCTTCCTCATCTCTGAACTCTTGCCTAAATGAACTGGTGTTGCATTTCCCACCTCCACCTGCTCATGGCCACTGTCGGAGAACCTAGAGTTTTTGGCCCCACTGGCTGTCCTCTAGTTAAGACTCAGCTACTGGTATCAGCATCCAGACAGCTGCCAGATGTACTGAGTGCCCACAGCTGGGCGTGTTTTACATTCCTGACAAGACGGCCTCTGTCTTTTGTGCATTTGATCCCCATGACAAACCATTCTGCTGACAGCTACTGCTCTCTTCCAGACAGTGGCTATTAAAGGCAGTGTACGTTTCCCAACAGCACACATTTTCCTGACCTCAGCTATGAGGGCTGAAGAGGAAAATGTTTTAGATTTCAGGAGCTCCTTTCTAGAGAGGTGTGTTTGCACAAAATTCAAGTTTGGTGTGAATTAGTATGAATTGCATTGTCAGTGTCTTTTCTCCTGAAATACTTCTAAGTGTAGTTTTTGTAAAATGATGTGTTCCTGCCCTCGGTGTTTGTATCCAGGAATTTTGTATTAGAATTCACAGGCACCTGGGTGTTTCAGGCAGTTAAGTGTCTGCCTTAGGCTTGGGTCATGATCCCAGGGTGCTGGTATTGAGCCCTGGTTGGGCTCCCTGCTCAGCTGCCACTCAGCTACTCAGTCTCCCTCTGCCTTTTCCCATCTCTCTTTAAAATAAATAAATACATTCGTTAATATTTTCCCTCTTTAGAAAGTTAAATTTTAAGTTGCTCTTGCATGATTTACTTACAGTACCAAGAAATAGGAACATGAATTGCTTCCATTGGCTTTTTGGAGATACTAACCCTCACAGATATGCTTAGAACATACATGATCACCTGATTATGTACTTCAGAAATCTGAAATCTGGGTTTGTGATTCAGAATCAGAGTGAGCATTGAAAGAAAACAACAATGATTTCAGAAACTAATCAGTAACTCTGATTTATTTTTATTGGGCAATAATCACATGTCGTATTAACGAGCAGCCTCCTGTCTCTCTCACTTATGTCCTGATCTATAAACATGTGTCCATATAATGTGCTCATTTGTACCTCTAGTACAAATTCTATTAATGCTTTCCCTCATTCGTCCTTAAATTTTGGGTGTAGTTTTGGAAATGGTCCAAAGGAGTTTTTCCAGGTCCTCCATGGATATACAGTAGAAGTCACTGACTCCTTACCTATTCTTAGTTTACATTGACTTACCTTGTTTATTTTGTGTTGGCTTATAAATTCTCAAGTTCTGTTAGCTATAGAAAAAACAGTTGCAATGTGCTTGTAGATAAAATAAAATCTCTTAAGATTTGTCTATTAGATTTTGCCTGCAGCTTTAGTGTGTCATAATGTATATATGATCACAACATCTTTTCAAAGAATACTTTTTGTTGATATTAGACATAGGGAAGCAACAAGGAAGCCATCATCATGGTAGGTTGGTAAACACACTCATCACTGCCAAAAGTTTGCCCCAGCTCCTTGGAAATGCCTCTGTGCTCCTTCTCCTCCAGGAGGAGCTAGTTAAGAGGTATGCTCACCTCCTGTAGGCTGACTAAGGGTTTGTAAAGTTGATTTTTTGTGACAGATACACAGTAAAAGTCTTTGAGATTCCTCATTGTCTCAAATGGTATTTCAGCTTGTCCTTTCCTTGCCTGATCATTTCTGTCTTGGCCCTCATGGGACTGAAGTTCTGTGGAAGCTTCTCATTTTAACTGCCTTCTTGGGAACTTGTGCCTTTCTCATATACCTCTGGAGAACCATCCTCGCTGTAAGTATATTAATGTACCTTCTGTACTTTCATTCATAAATAAGCAAAAAATGTTAGAGCCCCTGGACATTTTTATGTCTATTCAGTACTACAAATTTCCCTCTAATATGTCAATTTTGATTATCACCTAGATTGATGTAGTTTTAAATTTCTATTGAAGTGCCTTCTTGATCCATATGTTCTTTTTTTTTAAGTTCAAGCATAATTGGCAAACAGTGTAATGTGAGTTTCAGGTGTACAACATGACTCCGCAATTCTGTACATTTCTCAGTGCTCAGCAGAAGAAGTGCACTCTTCTTTCCCTTCACCTCCTTCACCCATCCCTCCACCCACCTGCCCTTCCACCCATGTCTTCTTTAGAAGTGGGCTGTTGAATCTCTCTCTCTCTGGTCATTTCTCCAGCTATCTTTCTGTTCTCGATCTCTAGTTTAAGTCAACTGGGGTCTGAGAGCATAGTTCCGGTGATTTCAATTCCTTTGGTGGTTCACATGTGTTGTATGGCCCCGAATTTTGGCTCTCTTAGTGACTGTTTTATGTCAGCCCGAGCAGAATGTCTATACCTCATTGTTGAATGAAGTATTCTGCCAATGTGTAGTGGATGGGGTGGAAGGGTGATGCTGGTCCATTCACCTGTGTTCTCATGAATATTCTGCATCTCTGGGTCTGTCAATGAGGGATAAGAGGATTTTGAATTATCCAGCTGTAGGAATGGATTCATCTGTTCCCACCAGCAGTATTTTCAGTTTCTGTTTCATGTGCTCTGACACTCTGTTGTTGATGCATACGCATTAGAAATTGTTGTGTCTTTTTGGAGAATTGACCCCTTCATCTTGGAAATAATGCCCGACATTATTCCTGACGGGTTTCCTTACTGTGTGGTGTGTGTTGAAGGACCATTTCACTGGCAACAGATTTCTAGCTCGATGTTCCTTTAAACAGTATAAACACTTCATCCTTCTTGATGGCATGGTTTCTGAAAAGAAGTGTGATGTCGTTCTTATCATTTTCTCTGGAGTAAGGTGTTACTGCTCACCTCTCCCCTTCCCACACCCACTCCCAATCCCTGCTCCAGATTTCCAAAACATTTTTTTTTCTTTAATGATCTGTAGCTGAATATTCTAGATTAGGAAACATTGGTGGTTTTGGTTCATTGTTTGTGTGTGTGTGTGTGTGTGTGTTTTGGTATTTATCCTTCTTTCAATGTTTTGATTTTCCTGGATCTTGATTAGGTAACTCCATTAATTTCAGACAATCCTCTGTCATTATTCCTTCAAATAGCTCTCCGTCCACTCTCCTATAGGAATAGGTATTCCTGTTATGTGTGTTACTCATTTTGTAATGACCTATTAGTCTTGAGTTTTCTGTGTTGTCTGTGTAATTTTTGTCTTTGTGTTTCTCTTTTGGAAGTTTCTTTCCTGTCAATGATTCTTTCCTCTGGTTTATTTTGAGTCTCTTCATGAAGCCAGCACAAGCACTCTTGATTTTTATAATGGTGTTGTTGTCTTTCTAGACAACATGTTACAATCTTAGAGTTTCCTATCTCTGTCCACATTTACCATCTCTTCTTCCTCTTGTGCACTTTTCCCTTAGACCCAGTATCTTACATCAAAGAGACTTGAAAGTCCAGCCTGCTCTCCCCATCACTTCTGCCACAGGAAGTGTGATTCTCGTGCTTGCTGTCATGGTTTTACCTGCAGCATGCCTTGTAGGGTCGTGTTGAAAGCTAGATACTGCGTCCTGCTGAAGGAAGGGAGGTAAGTGGGAGTTAGGGTAAGGTTTTCTGCTTCTCTGGCTCGGAGTTAGACTGAGGTCCTCACCGGTGAGACAGGGAGAAGATGGCACTGGAGTTGAGGATTTCCCTCACCTCTGTGGCTGAGTCTTTGAGAAACCCCCATTTAGACTCTGGAGACATAGTTTCATTTGAGGGCAGACCTTTGTAAGAAGAAAGAACTCTTTTAAGTTTCTTTCTCCATGGGACTATTCCCCCTCTCCCTCACAATGGAGAAAACTTCTCTTCAAAGAGAACAGAAAAATATTATATATTTGGTGTAGCCATCGACCTTTCCAATTCCCCTGCCCATGGGGCTGGTGACATAGGCCACAGGAGCTCAGTGGTTCCTTATCAACATGTGAAATCAAAGGAATAACCATGGCTTTCTGATTTCCCTCCCCTGATGCACTCTCCCCAACAACATACTATGACTGGTTTATTGATAGCATGGTGATATTCCAATATCCTTGCAAGATTTGCAGGTTGGCCCCAGCCTCTCATCATCCTGTAAACCTTTTAAAACAGGAAATATGTTAATGGTGTCAAAGTGAGGTCTTGCCTAGATGTTGTTGAGCTATAATAACATGAGGGTGACTCAAATCTGAATTGCCTCACTTCCCTTTTTGGAACCATCAGCTGTCATTTCTGTCATGGCTTATGCTTCATCTCATAATGGGCCACTCTTTATCTCATCTGATGGCTTTTACTTCTTTTTGATGACACTGCATTTAAACAGTCTGGGAAACTGCATAGCACCTGATATGTCATAACTGTGTGTGAATTCAGCAAACAGCCAACACTTTGTAAGGTTTCAAGATAGCTTTGTAGAGAAGGAAAGAGGTGGCATATCCTTGACACAGCCTTTGCTCCCTTGCCTGCCTGCCTGCATTCTTTCCTCCTTCCTTCCATTTTCTTTCTTTCAGTATTTTAAAATAGTGCCAAATTCTGTACTTCAGTGCAGATACTAGGTTGCAAAAATGTGAGGGAAATAGACTAAGTGAAATAAGCCCAGTGGAGAAAGTCAATTATCCTTTGGTTTCACTTATTTGTGGAACATAAGGAATAGCATAGGAAATATTTGGAGAAGGAAGGGAAAAATGAATCGTGGGGGGGAAGAGTCAGAGGGGGAAGATGAACCATGAGAGACTATGGACTCTGGGAAGCAAACTGAGGGTTTTAGAGGAGAGGGGTTTGAGGAGCCTGGTGATGGGTAATAAGGAGGGTACCTATTTCATGGAGCACTGGGTGTTATACACAGTGTATCCTGGAACACTACATCAAAAACTAATGACAGAAGGGACAAGATGGCGTGGGAAAGTAGGAAGAGGCACCTTTTCAACCTGTACTCTAAAGCGAGCTGATTACCTACCAAAGAACTCTGATTACCTATGAAATCAGCATGAGATCAGAATTTTACACATCTGGATCTCAACAGGGGTATAAGACGCCAATGGGCAGGTAAAGCGGAGTGGGAAAGGGGGACTGATATTGCAAGATAAACAAAAGGGGGAGGGAGCCACCAGAGCTGACTAGTTGGAAAGTAATACCCTAATAAGGAGCGAGCGTGCCCAGTGTCTGGGGACCAGCATTAACTTGGAGACTGGTTGAAAGCACTCCAAAAGAGCAAAGGAACGTGGGGTGTAAATTGTTGGAATTGGGGCAGCTAGGGACAGGGGCTTAAGTCCTCAGTCCCAGGACAGCCTCCCCTGCCTCTGAGCCAGAGAGAGTGTGACAAAGAAACCAGATCTTGGTCCCAGAGCCGCCAGCAAACCCGAGATTGCGTGGGTTCTGGCTCCTCTAAGGGGATGGGAGCCACACAGGATGGCAGAATGTGTGAGCCCTGCTCCAGAGCCTCTAATGTGCATGTCCCTCATCCTCCCCTGAGAGAGGTACAAAGGCCCAGTCAGCGCTCTTTGATATGCACCATTGTTTCAGAGCCTAACAAACGCACCCCAAAATATCCCACAAGAGAGGTGCGCGAAGGTTCAGCCTGGTGCTTTCAGACCTGCACTTGTTCTCAGAGCCTGAGACATGCACGCGCCTCCCCTGAAAGAGGTGCATGCAAGCCGGGTGCTCTTAGACCCAGAAAGACTAGGCACTCCCAGCCTGGGCCAGCGGGAAAATCTCAGTGTGCGATCCATGCTTAGGACCTCTCTGGCGGTCTGGAGATCCCAGACAGACGCCGCTGCCATGCTTTTGGGTACAAGCAGAAGATCCTGCGTCCCCAGGAACCGTGACTCAGAATCTACTCTGCCAGCAGCCAAGGAGAAGTGTATATGGGCTCTGCAACACCCACAGAACAGACTGAGGCTTCTCTCTGAGAGGGAGGTCAGGGTACAGTTTGCTTTTCTCTAAACCTACAAAAACCATCAAAAGAGGTTAAGACGAGAGGGGGGTAAAAGGTGAAGAAACATAAAAAGCTCCAGAGAACAAAAGCCTGAAAAAAACGGTTTCCTCAGAGCCCACCCCCTAGACGGGGACTGGAGGACTTAACTCAGGGAATATTACTGACTGAAAACCAACGTGGCAGGCACCTCCCCAAGAAAACCAACCAGGAAAGAAAAAAAAAAAAAAGACTACAAGAGAACCACCACCACTACTTCGTAGGACAACTTTTATTTTTAATTTTTTCCCAGTATTCTGCCTCATTTGTTGTATATAGATAATTGTTTAACCGATTTACAATCACAGAGAGCTGTCCAGCACATGAAATTCCATAATAAATTTCCAACCTAAACTTATTGTTGCATACACCTGTGTTTCTCTTTTGCACTTCTATTTTTTGAATTTTTAAAATTTTTAGTTTAGCTGAGTTTATTCCTTTTTTATTGTTATTTTCTAATATTCATATAGAGTTAATCTTCAAAGAAATCCCCATTCCCCAATCAATACTACCCCTAGAGGTAAACCATTTTTAATCCCTTTATCCTAGGAAAGTTGAGTCCTTTAACAAAGATATCAATTACATCCAGCAAGGATCAAAACAAACTTCCTTGCTCACACAGAGAATTTATAACCACTCTCCCATCTTTTTCTTCCACCAGTGTTTCTGTGTTTTTGTGTTTGTACTGATAGTATATAAATCTTACACTTGGGGTTCTTTTCAACAAGGTTATTCCTGTATTTGCATATATTTACATATTTTTCTCTTATTATATACTTTTATCATTCTTTTTTTTTGTCTTTTGTTTGTATACCTCATAAATCTTTTTTTGGGGTGCATTTGGGCTGAACCTTCTCTTTCATCTTCCCTTTCTTTCCTGTCTCTCTCTATCTCCTATTTTTTTCTTTTTCTTGTCTTTTTTCTCTCATTTTGGTGGGGAATCCTGATTGCTCAGAAGTGTTACAGAGTGCACCCTGACTGCACCACAGTCGATATATCCAGCTACATCTGTTCAGTCATCTCTCAACAAAATTACTAGGAGGAGGAATCCCAACAGAGAAAAATACAGAGGATGGACCTTCCACAACAGAGCTAAGGGCTATCAACATAGACAATATGTCGAAAAGACAATTCAGGTTAACATTTATCCAGGCAATAGATAGGTTGGAGAAAGCCATGGATGACCAAACGGAATTGATTAGGGCCGTGCTGAAAGGGACCAGACCGGATGGTCACAATGTTAGGGCAGAGTTAAAAGTTACCAGGGCTGATGTTCACAATGCTCTCAGTGAGTTCCAATCTAATCTAAATTTTCTAAAACCTAGGGTAACTGAGAGAGAAGATAGAATTAGTGATCTGGAAAACAAACAGATAGAGAGAAAGATCAAGAGGAAGCCTGGAACAAACAGATTAGAAACCACAAAAACAGAATCAGGGAAATAAATGATGCCATGAAACGTTCCAAAGTCAGAATTATTGGAATTCCTGAAGGGGAGGAGCAAGAAAGAAGTCTAGAGGATAGAGTGGACCAAGTCCTTCATGAAAATTTCCCAATTTAGTGAATGGAACCAGCATTCATGTACTAGAGGCCAAATGTTCTCTACCCAAGATTATAGATTCCAGAAAAACATCAAGACACCTGATAGTCAAATTGAGGAATCATAATTGTAGGTATAATCTCTTGAAGCCGCTAGCACTAAGAGGCTCCTTACTTACAGAGGAAAGCCCATGAGAATAGTATTAGACCTGTCCACAGAGACCTGGCAAGCCATAAAGGGCTGGCAAGATATTCAGGGCACTAAATGAGAATAATATGCAGCCAAGAATACTTTATCCAGCAAGACTGACATTCAAAATGGATGGAGAGATAAAGAGATTTCAAAACCGGCAAGGCTTAAAAGATTATGCAACCACCAAGCCAACGCTGCAGGAAATCTTAAGGGGGGAGTTCTATAAAAGAGGAAAATTCCTAAGAATAGCATTGAACAGAAATATAGAGACAATCTACAGGAAGAAAGCCTTAAAAGGTAGCACGATGTCAATAAAAACATATCTATCAATATCACTCTCAATAAAAATGGCCTAAATGCTCCCATAAAATGGCAAAGGGTTGCAGATTAGATAAAACGATAGGACCCATCCATATGTTGTCTACCAGAGACCCATTTTGAACCTAAAGATGCACCCAGTCTGAAAGTGAAGGGATGGAGAAGCATCTTTCATGCCAATGGGCCTCAAAAGAAGGATGGGTAGCAATTCTCATATCAGATAAATGAGATTTTAAACTAAAGACTGTAGTCAAAGATAAATAAGGACACTACATAATCCTTAAAGGAACTAACCACCAAGATGATCTAACAATTGTAAATATCTATGCCCCCAATATGGGAGCAGCCAATTACACAAGAAAACTGTTAATCAAGATAAAGAGTCATATTGATATGAATACATTAATAGTAGGAGATCTTAGCCTGCCTCTCTCAGAAATAGACAGATCATCGAAACAGAAAATCAATAAAGAAACAAGAGCATTGTATGACACATTGGACCAGATGGACCTCATAGATATATTCAGAACCTTCCTCCCTAAAACAACAGAATACTCATTCTCCTCAAGTGCACGTGGAACCTTCTCAAGAATAAACCACATACTGTGTCACAAATCAGGACTCAACTGATACCAAAAGACTTAGATGATTCCCTGCATATTCTCAGATCACGATGCTTTGAAACTGGAGCTCAATCACAAGGAAAAGTCCCGAAGGAACTCAAATAACTGGAAGCTAAAGACCACCCCGCTTAAGAATGCTTGGATCAACCAGGAGATCAAAGAAGAACTGAAACAATTCATGGAAACGAATGAGAATGAAGACACTTCGGTCCAAAACCTATGGGATACAGCAAAGGTGGTCCTAAGGGGGAAATACATAGCCACCCAAGTCTCCATCAAAAAAATTGAAAATTCCAGAACACAGCAGCTGTCTCTACACCTTAAAGAACTGAAGAATCCACAACAAATCAAACCAACTCCACACATAAGAACGGAAATCATCAAGATTAGAGCTGAGATCAATGAGGTAGAAACCAGAGATACAGTAGAATGTATCAATGAAACTAGAAGCTGGTTTTTGGAAGAATCAATAAGATCGATAAACCATTGGTCACACTAACCCAAAAGAAAAGAGAGAAAGCCGAAATTCATAAAATTATGAATGAAAAGGGAGAGATCACAATAAACACCAAGGCAGTAGAAACAATCATCAGAAGTTATTATCAACAGTTTATATTCCAATAAGCTTAGCAACCTAGATGAAATGGATGCATTCCTGGAAAACTATAAACTCCCCAAATTGAACCAGGAAGAATTCAACAACCGGAATAGACCAATGTCTAGTAATGAGATTGGAGCAGTGATCAAAAATCTCCCAAAAAAAAGAGTGCAGGTCCTGACGGATTCCCAGGGGAATTCTACCAAACTTTCAAGGAGGAAATAACACCTATTCTCCTGAAACTGTTTCAAACAATTGAAGCAGAAGGAAAACTTCCAGATTCTTTCCATGAAGCCAGCATTCCCCTGATTCCCAAACCAGGCAAAGACACTACCAAAAAGGAGAATTTCAGATCAATATCACTGAGGAATATGGATGATAAGATTCTCAGCAAATCTTAGCAAACAGGATCCAACAGCTTATTAAAAAGATTATCCACAATGACCAGGTGGGATTCATCCCTTAGCTACAAGGATGATTCAACATTTGCAAATCAATCAATGTGATAGAACAAATTAGTATGAGAAGAGAGAAGAACCACATGGTCCTCTCAATCGATGCAGAAAAAGCATTTGACAAAATCTAGCATCTGATGCATTAAAACGCTTCAAAGTATGGGGATAGAGGGAACAGGGAACATTCCTGAACTTCATCAAATCTATCTATGAAAGACCCACAGCAAATATCATCCTCAATGGGAAAAAGCTTGCAGCCTTCCCGTTGAGATCAGGAACACGACAAGGTTGCCCACTCTCACTACTCTTGTTCAACATAGTATTAGAAGTCCTAGCAACAGTAATCAGACAACAAAGAGAAATAAAAGGTATCCAATTTGGCAATGAAGAAGTAAAACTCTCTCTCTCTTTGCGGATGACATGATTCTTTATATGGAAAACCCAAAAGACCCCACCCCCAAACTACTAGAACTCACACAGCCATTCATTAATGTGGCAGGATACAAAGTCAATGTACAGAAATCAGTGGATTTCTTATACACTAACAATGAAAATACAGAAAGGGAAATTAGAGAACTGATTCTACCTACAATATCACCAAGAACCATAAGATACCTGGGAATAAACCTAATCAAAGAGGTAAAGGATCTGTACTCGAGAACTACAGAACACTCAAGAAAGAAATTGAAGAAGACACACAAAGATGGAAGACCATTCCATGCTCTAGGATTAGAAGAATAAACATTGTTAAAATGTCTATACTGCCTAGAGCAATCTATACTTTTAATGCCATTCCAATCAAAATTTCACCAGTATTCTTCAAATACCTGGAGCAAATTATCCAAAAATTTATATGGAATCAGAAGAGACCCTGAATCGCTAAGGAAATGTTGAAAAACAAAAATAAAATGCGGGGCATCACGTTACCTGATTTCAAGCTTTACTACAAAGCTGTGATCACCAAGACAGCATGGTACTGGCATACAAACAGACACATAGACCAGTGGAACAGAGTAGAGAGCGGCGATATTGACCCTCAACTCTATGGGCAAATAATCTTTGACAAAGCAGGAAAAAATATACGGTGGAAAAAAGACAGTCTCTTCAATAAATGGTGCTGGGAAAACTGGGCAGCTATATGTAGAAGAATGAAACTCGACCATTCTCTTATACCATACACAAATATAAACTCAAAATGGATAAATGACCTCAACATGAGACAGGAATCCATCCGAATCCTAGAAGAGAACATAGGCAGTAATCTCTTCGATATCAGCCACAGCAACTCCTTTCAAGATATGTCCCCAAAGGCAAAGGAAACAAAAGCCAAAATAAACTTGGGACTTTAGCAAAATCAAAAGCTGCTGCAGAGCAAAGGAAGCAGTCAATAAAACACAGAGACAACACACGGAATGGGAGAAGATATTTGCAAATGACAGTACAGACAAAATGTTGATATCCAGGATCTACAAAGAACACCTCAAACTCAACACACACAAAATAGATAATCATATCAAAAAATGGGCAGAAGGTATGAACATACACTTCTCCAATGAAGTCATACAAATGGCTATCAGACACATGAAAAAATGTTCATCCTCACTAAGCCTCAGGGAGATTCAAATTCAAACTACATTGAGATATGGCCAAAATTAACCAAACGGGAAACAATATGTGTTGGAGGGGATGTGGAGAAAGGGGAACCCTCTTCCATTGTTGGTGGGAATGCAAGTTGGTGCAGCCTCATTAGAGAACAGTGTGGACATTTCTTAAGAAATTAAAAATAGAGCTTCTCTATGACCTGCCATTGCACTACTGGATATTTACCCCAAAGATACAGATGTAGTGATAAGAAGGGCCATCTGTACCCCAGTGTTTATAGCAGCAATGGCCACAGTTGCCAAACTGTGGAAAGAACCAAGATGCCCTTCAACGGACGAATGGATAAGGAAGATGTGGTCCATATACACTATGGAGTATTATGCCTCAATCAGAACGGACGAATACCCAGCTTTTTTTTTTATTTTTTTTAAGATTTTTATTATTTATTTTTTTGACAGAGAGAGATCACAAATAGGCAGAGAGGCAGGCAGAGAGAAAGAGAAGAAAGCAGGCTCCCTGCCGAGCAGGGAGCCCTATGCGGGACTTGATTCCAGGACCCTGAGATCATGACCTGAGCCGAAGGCAGTGGCTTAACCCACTGAGCCACCCAGGCGCCCCTGAATACCCAGCTTTTTTAGCAACATGGATGGGACTGGAGGAGATTATGCTGAGTGAAATAAGGCAACAAACAGAGTCAGTTATCATATGGTTTCACTTATTGGTGGAGCATGGTGGACATGGGGAGTTAGGAGAAGGGAGTTGGGGGAAATTGGAAGGGGAGGTGAACTATGATAGATTATGGACTCTGAAAAACAATCTCAGGGGTTTTAAGTCTTGGTGTTGGGGAGTTGGGGTGGTGGTATTAGAGAGGGCATGGATTGCATGGAGCACTGGGTGTGGTACAAAAACAAAGAATACTGTTAGGCTGAAAATAAATAAAAAATAAATTAAAAAAAACAAGAATACAAAAACTAATGACAGACTGTGTGGTGACTAACATAAAAAATAGCTAGGGAAATAATGAATTAAAGGATATCTTTTCAATGTCTGCATGATCCCTTGTCAAAATTGAAGAGGTTGAACATTCATTGACTACTATGTGAATAGAATTTGGGGGCAAAAGTAAGTTAAACACAAGTTGTGCTCTTTATCATAAATTGATTGTAAACAATGATGACTTCATGAAAAATTCTAATTTTATCTTCCTTTTTAATCCTGTGAATTCATGCTGCTAAGCAAAGTGATTGTTGTAATATCTTTGGATTATAATTGTGGTAATATCTGTACTATAGATTATTACTCATAATATGTTTTGTCATCGAGCTTATCTTTGTTTCTTCCTCTCTTAGATAAAGCCTCGACAATACGAAGGTAAGATTTGGGGCTTCAGTTTTCTTTGCCAAAAATTCTCAGTACCCGTATTTGATGTGTGTTTAATTTGATGAGGGATAAATATGGTGACTTCTGATGTCTCACTGACTTAAGTCTTGAAAATGCTTCTCTTCCCCATGTGGAGTCTAAGTGACAGTGTGGATGGAGTTGCCATCTCTAAGAGACCAGGAGAAGAATCTCTTCGTGGGACTAGGGAGAATACAAGGTGTAATTTTGCAGAGACATGTTTAGGAGGCAAGTGATGATGACAGCGTGAGGTCTGGAGTAAGTACTTCACCATGAGCTGGCTCTTGGTGAAATGTCAAGAGGAGAAAACTCTCTGAGTCTAGCAAAATGGCTACACATAGGGAAGAAGGCAGATATTGTCATGCAGAGCGTGTGTTACAGGAGAGATATAAACTGTGGTTTTAAGTCTGAAGTGGAGGGGTCGTTGCCTGCCAGGGGAGAATGAATGGAATAAAGCCTGTGCCAGCGGGGATAATGGATAGTGTGTGGGGATCATGGATTGTGGTGATTCCATGGTGCTGGCTGTTGACGGCCTGGGTGGCCACCTGGCACTTAGGAAACCATTGAATGTCGTTGTTCGTTGTTGTGAGTGTGGAAGTGGTCCTGGTGAGAAGAGAGGTCTCAGAGCAGGAGAGCACTCACAGTGGGTCAGGAGAAGAGAAGTTTGCACTTTGAGGCAAGATGAGAGAATTATTTTTTAAGAGATTCTGTTTATTCACTAGATATATATAGAGAGAGCACAAGCTGGCAGAGTGGGAGGCAGACAGAGAGGGAGAAGCAAGTCCTTGCTGAGCAGAGAGTTGGATGTGGGATGTGATCCCAGGACCCAGGATCCTGATCCCAGCAGAAGGCAGACCCTTAACCAACTGAGCCACCCAGGTGCCCCACGATGAGAAAATTAAGTGGCTCTTAGAGGAGTCTGTGTTCTAGACCTTACAAGTGTTATGCAGCTGCCATCAGTCTCCTCATGAGTGTTGTTTCCCTTTAAGGGTGCAGGGTAACATTCTCCTGTTGTGATGAAAAAAGCTTGTCTTCTCAGGCTTGTGCATTATCCAGGGCCTCCAAAGACTCTCTGTAACGTGGAGATTGTACCCAAATGTGTTTATAGCAGAGAACTGGTCCTCCAGAGCCCCCAGCCTGGGGTCCATGAAAGGCGATCTGGGAGCAGCAGAAAGTTTCTGAAGGCCTGTGAGTTGTCACTCACCTGATATCTTGAGCTTTCCTTGTGTGGAATTCCAAGTAGGACCTGGAAGTAGACGATCCACTGAGCAGAAACAATGTATAGCCCCTGAGCAGAAACAATGTATAGTTTTGCTCATTATGTGTTGTTTGCAGGGACCTGCTTTTGTATCTGAATCACTGGAGGAGAGAGATGTTAGTTGCTAGGATGCTTGATTTTTCGGTCACATCTCTGGCGATGACATTAGCATATGCAAGGTTTGAATTTTCCAAGAATGGTGCTTACAGGTGGGAGAAAAATGAGAAAGCTTTCGATTGTTTCTTTTTTTATGTTTGAAAAACATTTTAAGTAGGAATCTCACTGATATAGAATGTCTTAGGTTTCAAATGCTGCTACAACATGCTTCCTTCAGGCACAATGGGAATGCTAGCAAGTTAGTGACACCCAAGTGTCAGAGAATGTACTCTGGTGCTAATATATTGGGATTATTCAATGTCGCTGTTTTTGCTAATTATCTTAAAATTCTTTTTTCTCCTTTCAGTTACTTTAGACCAAATCAAGATGAAGATTAATAACCTTAAAAACGAAAACAGGGATCTTGAAAAAAACATAGCGAGTTGGGAAGAGAAGGTATGTGTACCCTTTCAAATATTTTTTTGTGATTTCATATTGGTTACTTACCCTCTGGTAGTTCATTCTATCGATCTATATCATGCAACCCAGAAATGGTCCTTGAGTAAGAGAAGCTTCACAAATGTAGAGTACTGCCTCTTTCTTTGTCACAAAAGGAGAGGCACAGATATAGGTTTCTTTAACATGCTATTTTGGACTTCTGATTCTTTTTCATATTTTTTGTAGGCCAGGGAAGCAAAGAAGCAAGCGGAAACAAAGAGAGAACATAAGCATTCCCTTGCTGGAGTACGTAAATTAAAAGTAAGACTCCTTTCTTTGCCTGAATTGTGTTCTAACAGCAGAAATAAAAGTAATAAAATATTATTATTATTATTAAAATTATTATTATTTCAAAGATTGATTTGAGAGAAGGAAAGAGTGAGGCGAGGGGGTCTGAAGGAGACAGAGAGAGAATGCCAAGCTGACACCGTGCCGAGTGTTTCACCTGATGCGGGGATCAATCCCATGACCCTGAGATCAGGACTTGAGGCAAACGAAAGCAGGAGTCAGACACTCCACAGACTGGGCCACCCAGGTGCAACCCAGGTGCCCCAAGGAATGAATCACTGTTACTCATTCAATATGTTTTCTTGAAGGAGAACATCAAAAAGGTGGAAGAGATTAATGAAAATTTGAAGGACTCCCTTCATTGTAAACAGGCTCTCTTACAAGCTCAGAGAGAAAAGAATATTAAGAATGTGGATGTGGTAAAAGTTAGGTGTTAGTTGTACTATAATGTGGCTTGGGAGGCTTTTGGTTTATTTGGGTGAGGTGAGTGCAGTGTACTCCTGTGCTGTTTGCACAGTAGAGCGTGGGCATCTGGGAACAGAAACCTCTACTGAACCGTGAACTGTGATTTCACTTAGGACCACCCCGATGACATTTGCAATTTCAAGGCCTAGGAAGTATGGTTTATTTCACAGCTGGGTAATCATCACATCATTCAGCGCTGCCCTCCAAGTTACATAGAAAATCCCACAAAATATGTGAGCAGTGAAGGATGATAGCAAGCCCAATATGTGTAGTAGAATATTATTTTATATCAGTTCCTCTAAGAAAGCCATTTGTGTGTTTAGTGACATGAACTAGTTTCGTTACTTGTCCCTTATTCCATTTATGCCTCAAGGGCTTTCTTTGTTGCCCTCCATGATCCTGTCCTGTTAGGTGCCCTCATATGTCTTTTCTCAAATCTGTCTTAAAGGCCCAAGATGCACTGGCGGATCAAGAGTTGAGAGCCTTGACATCAAAAAACCAAGAACTGAAAGGTACCTTGTTTTGGGGGATGAAATCTCCATATGGTGGCAATGAGTTTGCATCGGGCAGGGAGAGAATGCCTTTCTGCCTTCACAGCGTTGCCCTTCTCCTTTCCCCATTGAAACCAAGTTCTCAGGTCATGGCACAAACATAGAAAATTAAACTCATCCTTTACAGAAAGGAAAACATTCCTGGAAGACCAGTGTAATGCCCTGAGTTATAAAGAAGCAGAATTGAACCTGCTAAAGAAAAAATTGGATATGGTGGTGGAGTTCTCTGAAAACCGAAAACTGACTGCAGAAGAGTAAGCTATTGCTGTGTTGTCATAGATATTGTTGTATGAATTTTCGTGGCGGCATCTATTTGGAATTTCTGGAATTGGATCTTTGTGTACTTTTGCCAAATGCATTCTGTAGAATTGGGCTGCCATTCCTGTCTTGATTTGTGTAACCTGAATTTTCCTTTCTGTTCTAATGACTTGCCACATGTTATTGTGTGATTCATTGGGGAAGAAGGGGGAAGGTACCAGCATTAATCACTTTGATATGTGGATCCCCTCTGGATCAGTCTACATTTCCCTTTCATTTTAACTCTCATCACATGCTCTGACCACTCCTGCATTAGGTCCATTTCTTGTTCAGTATGAGACTTGGGTCCAGAACATGGAGAGAAAAATGGAATTCTCTTCCTGCAGAAACAGGGAAAGTTTCTTTGTGGAAAGTGTGCTGGGGCTCCAGCAATACTGGGTCCCTTTATCTGGTGTACAACTGAGATCATTCGCTGCAGCCCAATACCTTAGAAGGCCAGGGTATTTTCTGTCCACCTGATTTTCTTTTTTTTTCTCTTTCTTTCTTTCTTTCTTTCTTTCTTTCTTTCATTCTAAGAGTTTTTATTTATCTATTTGACAGAAAGAGACACCGCGAGAGAACTCAAGCAGGGGGAGTGTGAGAGAGAGAAGCAGGCTTCCCGCCGAACAGGGAGTCCAGTGTGGGGCTCTATTGCAAGACCCTGGGATCATGACCTGTACCAAATACTTTTAAGCAGATAATTACTGAGCCATCCTTGTGCCCCTCCACACGATTTTCTAGGTGTATGTTTCTTGGATCCCAACCAAAGCCTGCAGTTTCACTAAGTCTCACCTTTGCTGGCGGATGAGAGCTTCACTTGTTGCATTCCAACCTGTCCCCAAAAGGTTGCTTGTTCATTTACTTTGCATTCACTTGCCTGTTCTAGAATTCACTGATGTGTCCTCCGGAAACTGGCTCCCACTGCCAGGCTGGCTTTCTCCTAGGCTTCCTTCTTCTCCATCTGATTATGATGTTTCTTCATGTGCTCTTTAGAAATTGGGTGCATTCACTCACAAGTTTGCTCTCTTGTCCAGTGTGTCCTATTATTTCTCACGAGAGATAAGGACGTTGGAGTCCCTCATTCATGTGTAAAAGCAAAACTGTTCCCTGTCTACCCTGGAGACTCAGCTTTGTGTTATTCCTTCCCACATCAGGGGTGGGGGCCACTCTCTCTCACAGGCACTTGGGTTCTGTTCATTGGTAAAGACCCACTCCCCTCACTCTTTCCTTCTCTCAAATCAATCTTTGAAATAATATTAATTTTAATAATAATAATATTTCATTACTTTTATTTCTGCTGTTAGAACACAATTCAGGAAAAGAAAGGAGTCTTACTTTTAATTTACATACTTCTGGACCTTCTTGGGGCAGGCCCAATGTCCTGACCACCTTTCTCTCTTCAACACCATATCCCTGAGCCACACACTGACTGCCGCTCCAGAAGACATTTGCTGAAGGATGGTTGAGAGACCAGAAGCAGATGCTCCTGTCCTTCTCTTTCTAGAGCTTTTGTCTGTCCCTAAGTCTTTCTGCATGAGATTCTTGACAAGTGTCCTGTTGAAACCTTGTGAATGAACACCATGAACAAAAGAGTTGAGGGCAGCCCAGCAGACCAAACTTTCAAAGCATCACCGTTTGCTGCCTTCACCATCCATGAAGCTGGTTTTGGTCAAGAAGGTTGACTTGGGGCGCCTGGGTGGTTCAGTAGGTTAGAGCCTCTGCTTTCGGCTGAGTTCATGGTCCCCCTGGGATGGAGCCCAGCATTGGGTTCTCTGCTCAGTGGACAGCCTGCTTCCCCCCCACACACTCTGCCTACCTCTCTGCATACTTCAGATCTCTCTCTCTCAAATAAATAAATAAAATCTTTTTTTTTAAATAAATTTAGAGTAACTGGAGTTGACAGATTTACATCTGAACTATGTTCCACTGAGATAACACCCTGAGTATGTGACAGTTCACATGGATTATTTGAGGACATATTTTCAGCACTAAGATTGGCCTTTTCCTATACCAGGATCTTTCACGAGGGGCCAGGGGTTGTACTTCTAAAGCCTAGAGATGTGTGGGAGTGAGTTTCCATACCAGTGAAGCCATATTCTGGAAGTTCCTTTGGGCTGAATGTGGGGGCACAGCCTTGGTCTGAGGATCAGGGCTCCCCACAGAGACTAATGATGAGCCCCTATTCATCCTAATGAGTGTAGCTCGTCAGGCTTGGCTTTTCACTTTGAATTGAAATGAGCCTTCACCATCTCAAACCAAAGATGCATTCCAAGAGGGCACAGAGTGCAATATTATTTGGTGACATGGTGAATGAATTAAAGTAGACAAGTAAAAAGACAGCCCCGATTGCAGGGAGCTTGGCCAGCAGCAAAAGTTCGATGTTTCTTCAACCCTAAATGGGCCCTTCATTCATTTCCCTGTTGTGTTGTCAGTCTGTGCTTTTAGCGGGACATTCCACCATAGGCCATCAGGTGTGCTAGAAGAATAAATGGCAAAAATTCAGGACCGTGGCTAATAGACAATGTATATATCTCTCCCATCTTAGGAAACTAGAAGAGAAACTGTATGAATTGAATGCAACTAAGAATGAGCTGTTAGCTGCCGATAAATATCTGAAAGTAACTGAAGAAGAAATGGAGAAGTACAGGTAAGTTCAGACACTACATACTATTGGCTCCTGAAAAGTTCCCTTTGGATTTTTTTTTTAAATTTTTTAATTTTCTTATAAACCTATGATGTATTCTTAGCCCCAGGGGTACAGGTCTGTTATTCACCAGGCTTACACACTTCACAGCATTCACCATAGCTCATACCCTCCCCAGTGTCCATAACCCCACCATCCTCTCCCTACAACCTTCCCCCCAGCATCCCTCAGTTTATTTTGTGACATCTTGTTTCATTTATTCTTTTCCTACCCCACAACCCCCCACGTTGCATCTCCACTTCCTCATATCAGGGAGACCCTATGATAGTTGTCTTTCTCCGGTCTACTTCTTTCGATAAGGATAATTCACTCTAGTTCCATGCACGTCGTCGCAAATGGCAAGATATTTCTTTTGATGGCTTCATAGTATTCCACTGTATATATATATATACACCACATCTTCTTTATCCACTCATTTGTTGATGGACATCTAGGTCCTTTCCGTAGTTTGGCTATTGTGGACATTGCTGCTATAAACATTCAGGTACACGTGGCCCTTCAGATCACTACGTTTGTATCATTAGGGTAAATAGCCAGTAGTGCAATTGCTGGGTCATAGGGTAGCTCTATTTTCAGCTTTTTGACAAACCACCATGCTGTTTTCCAGAGTTGGTTGCACCAGCTTACATTTCCACCAAAAGTGTAAGAGTGTTCCTTTTTCTATGCATCCTCGCCAGCATCTGTCATTTCCTGACTTGTTAATCTTAGCCATTCTGACTAGTGTGAGGTGGTATCTCATTGTGGTTTTGATTTGAATTTCCCTGATGCCGAGTGATGTGGAGCAATTTTTCATGTGTCTGTTGGCCATCTGGATGTCTTTGCAGAAATGTCTGTTCATGTCCTCTGCCATTTCTTGATTGGATTATTTGTTCTTTGGGTGTTGAGTTTCTGAAGCTCTTTATAGATTTTGGATCCTACCCCTTTATCTGGTATGTCGTTTGCAAATATCTTCTCCCATTCTGTCAGTTGTCTTTTGGTTTTGTTAACTGGTTCCTTTGCTGTGCAGAAGCTTTTGGTCTTGATGAAGTTCCAATAGTTTGTTTTTGCCTTTGATTTCCTCCCTTTTGATGATGATACTAGGAAGAATTTGCTGTGGTTGAGGTTGAAAATGTTGTTGCCTGTATTCTCCTCAAGGATTTTGATGGATTCCTTTCTCACATTGACGTCCTTCGTCCATTTTGAGTCTATTTTCTTGTGTAGGAAAGATTGAAAGTTTTTCTATTTCCTTGTAAGGAAATGGTCCAGTTTCATTTTAATGCATGTGGCTGTCCAATTTTCCCAACACCATTTGTTGAAGAGACTGTCATTTGGACATTGGACGTTCTTTCCTGCTTTGTTGAAGATTAGTTGACCATAGAATTGAGGGTGTATTTTTGGGTTCTCTCTTCTGGTCCATTGATCTATGTGTCAGTTTTTGTTCCAGTACCATTCTGTCTTGATGATGACAGCTTTGTAGCAGAGCTTGAATTCCAGATTTGTGATGCCGCCAACTTTGGCTTTCTTTTTCAATATTGCTTTGGCTATTCGAGGTTTTTTCAGGTTCCATATAAATTTTAGGATTATTTGTTCCATTTCTTTGAAAAAAAATGGATGGGATTTTGATAGGGATTGCATTAAATGTGTGAATTTCTTTAGGTAGCAAAGACATTTTCATAATATTTGTTTTTCCAATCCAGGTGCATGGAACCTTTTTCCATTTCTTTGTGTCTTTCTCAATTTCTTTCATAAGTACTTTAGAGTTTTCTTAGTATAGATTCTTTGCCTCTTTGCTTAGTTGTATTCCTAATTATCTTGTGGTTTTTGGTGCAGTTGTAAATGGGGTTGACTCCTTAATTTTGGTCCTTTTATCTTGCTGTTGTGTAAAGCAATGCAACTGATTTCTGTGCATCAGTTTTATATCCTGACACTTTACTGAATTCCTGTACAAGTTCTAGCAGATTTGGAGTGACGTCTTTTGGGGTTTCCACATTTAGTATCATATCATCTGCAAAGAGTGAGGGTTTGACTTTTTTTTTTTTTTTTGCCGATTTGGATGTTTTCATATATTTTCGTTTTCTGATTGCTGAGGCGTGGACTTCTAGTACTATGTTGAATAGCAGTGGTGATAATGGACATCCCTGCCGTGTTCCTGACCTTAGCGGAAAAGCTCTCAGTTTTTCTCCATTGAGAATGATATTTGCAGTGGGTTTTCCATAGATGGCTTTGATAATATTGAGATATGTGCCCTCTATCCCTACACTTTGAAGTGTTCTGATCAGGAAGGAATGCTGTACTTTGTCAAATGCTTTTTTAGCATCTATTGAGAGTATCATGTGGTTCTTGTTTTTTTCTTAATGTATTGTATCACGTTAATTGATTTGCGGATGTTGAACCAACCTTGCAGCCCTGGAATAAATCCCACTTGGTGGTGGAGAATAATCATTTTAATGTACTCTTGGATCCTATTGGCTAGTATGTTGGTGAGA
Organism: Mustela nivalis; assembly: GCF_964662115.1. NCBI lineage: Eukaryota > Metazoa > Chordata > Mammalia > Carnivora > Mustelidae > Mustela > Mustela nivalis. Next base: position 23,028 of record NW_028134294.1, on the reverse strand, counting down.
ATACTTGCGTCTGTGTTCATCAAGGATCTTGATCTGTAATTCTCTTTTTGGATGGGATCCTTGTCTGGTTTGGGGATCAAGGTGATGCAGGCCTCATAAAACGAGTTTGGAAGTTTTCCTACCATTTCAGTTTTTTGGAACAGTTTCAGGACAATAGGAATTAATTCGTCTTTAAATGTTTGATAGAATTCCCCTGGGAAGCAATCTGGCCCTGGGCTTTTATTTGTTTGGATATTTTTGATGACTATTTCAGTCTCCCTACTGGTTATGGGTCTGTTAAGGTTTTCTATTTCTTCCTGGCTCACTTGTGGTAGATAATATTGTCTCTACTAGTACACCCACTTCTTCCAGATTGTCAAATTTGTTGGCGAAGAGTTGCTCATAATATGTTCTTATAACTGTTTGTATTTCTTTGGTGTTGGTTTGATCTCTCCTCTTTCATTTGTGATTTTATTAATTTGGGTCCTTTTTCTTTTCCTTTGATAGGTGTGGCCATGGGTTTATCAATCTTATTAATTCTTTCAGAGAACCAGCTCCTAGTTTCATTGATTTGTTCTATTCTTTGGTTTATTTGTTGGTTTGTTTCTTTTGAAAGATTTTAAGTATTTATTTGACAGAGAGAGAGATCACAAGTAGGCAGTAGGCAGAGAGGCAGGCAGAGAGAGGGAGGAGGAAGCAGGCTTCCCGCTGAGCAGAGAGCCCGATGCGGGGCTCGATCCTGGGACCCTGGGATCATGACCTGAGTCGAAGGCAGAAGCCCAACCCACTGAGCCACCCAGGCGCCCCTGTTTGTTTCTATTTCATTGATTTCTGCTCTGATCTTTATGATTTCTCTTCTCCTGCTGAGTTTAGGTTTTCTTTGGTGTTCTTTCTCCAGCTCCTTTAGGTGTAGGGTTAGGTAGTGTATTTGAGACGTTTCTTATTTCTTGAGAAAGGCTTGTATCGCTAGATATTTTCCTCTCAGCACTGCCTTTGCTGTGTCCCACAGATTTTGAACCATTGTGTTTTCATTGTCATTTGTTTCCATGAATATTTTTTTCAATTCTTCTTTATTTTCCTGGTTGACCCATCCATTCTTTAATAGGATGGTCTTTAGCTTCCTTTCTCTGTCATTTGAGTTCCTTCCAACTTTCCTCTTGTGATTGAGTTCCAGCTTCAGAGCTTTGTGGTCTGAAAATATGCAGGGGATGATCCCAATCTTTTGATACCGGTTGAGACCTGATTTGTGACCCAGAATATGATCTATTTTGGAGAATGTTCCATGTGCATTAGAGAAGAATACGTATTGTTGCTTTGGGATGGAATGTTCTGAATACATCTGTGATGGTCCAGTGTGTCATTTAAGGCCTTTATTTCCTTGTTCATCTTTCGCTTGCATGATCTGTCCATTTCAGTGAGGAGAGTGTTAAATTCCCCTACTCTTCTTGTATTATTGTTGATGTGTTTCTTTGATTTTGTTATTAATTGGTTTATATAGTTGGCTGCTCCCATGTCAGGGGCGTAGATATTGAAAATTGTTAGATCTTCTTGTTGGAGAGACCCTTTGAGTATAATATAGTGTCCTTCCTCATCTCTTTTATTATAGTCTTTGGCATAAAATCTAATTGATCTGATAGAAGGATTGCCACTCCAGTTTTCTTCTGACTTTCATTAGCATGGTAAATTGTTTTCCACACCCTCACTTTAAATCTGGATGTGTCTTAGGGTCTAAAATGAGTTTCTTGTAGGCAGCATATGGTTGGGTATTGTTTTTTTATCCATTCTGATACCCTGTGTCTTTTGATTGGGGCATTTAACCCATTTACATTCAGGGGAACTATTGAGAGATATAAATTTAGTGCCCTTGTATTACCTGTAAGATGACTGTTACTGTATGTTGTCTCTGTTCCTTTCTGATCTACAACGTTTAGGCTCTCTCTTTGCTTAGAGGACTACTTTCAATATTTTTTGTAGAACTGGTTTGGTGTTTGCAAATTCTTTCAGTTTTGTTTGTCCTGGAATGTTTTTACCTCTCTTTCTATTTTCAATGATAGTCTAGCTGGATATAGTATTCTTGGCTGCATATTGTTCTCGTTTATTGCTCTAAATATATCTTGCCAGTCCTTGCTGGTCTGCCAGGTCACTTTGGATAAGTTTGCTGCCAATATAATATTTTTACCATTGTATGTTACAGGCTTCTTGTCCTGGGGTGCTGTCAGGATTTTCCCTTTGTTGCTAAGACTTGTAAATTTTACTATTAGATGACGGGTTGTGGACCTATTCTTATTGATTTCGAGGGGGTTCTCTACACCTCCTGGATTTTGATGCTTGATCCCTTTGCCATATTAGGGAAATTCTCTCCAATAATTCTCTGCAATAGACCTTCTGCTCTGCTCTCTCTTCTTCTCCTTCTGGAATCCCAGTTATTCTAATGTTCTTTTGTCTTATGGTATCACTTATCTCAGGAATACTCCCCAAGTGGTCCTGTAGTTGTTTGTCTCTCTTTTGCTCAGCTTCTTTATTCTCTGTCATTTGGTCTTCTATATCACTAATTCTTTTTTCTGCCTCATTTATCCTAGCAGTAAGAGCCTCCATCTTTGATTGCACCTCTTTAATAGCTTTTTTGATTTCAACATGGTTAAACTGTGGTTCTTTTATTTATCCAGAAAGGGCTTTTATATCTCCAGATAGGGTTTCTTTAATATCTTCCATGCCTTTTTAGAGCGTGGCTAGAACCTTGGGAATCGTCATTTTGAACTCTAGATCTGACATATTACCAATGTCCATATTGATTATGTCCCTAGCCTTCGGTACTGACTCTTGTTCTTTTTTTTGGGGTGAGTTTTTCCACCTTGTCACTTTGTCCAGATAAGAATATTTGAAGGAGCTAATAAAATACTAAAAGGGTGGCAAAGACCCCAGGAAAGTGTGCTTGAGCCAAATCAGAAGAGTCCACAAATCATGGTGGGAGAGAAAGGGGGTAAAAGGAAGTTCAGGGAAAAAAATTTTAAAAGAATACAAATAATGAAATAATATAAAAAAGAAAAATATATATACATATTAGACTGGTGACTAGAACACGGTCATTCACTTAATTTGGGGTGTATTTTTGTCTCTTACAAGAGATTACCTCCCAAAATTTTAAAGAATGGAAAACATATATAAGAGTAAACACAATGAAAAGACAGAATATGACTATAAATATGAAAATAATTTTTTTTTAATTTCTAAAGAAACAGTTGATATGTAAGTTGGTTGGGAGAATAAAGAAAAAGAAAGTGGAGAAGAATTGCTCAGGCTGGAGAGTAGAACAAGCCCGGTGGTAGATTTAGGGTGTAGTTTCATCTATTAGAAGAAGTTGTACACCAAATTTTTTAGAAGAAAAAAACCCTACGTGTATACAGAAACTGAAGTTAGATACAATGAAGGATAACATACAACAATAATAATGAAGGTTCGAAAAAGATTTTTTTAATGAAAAGTATTGTTAAGATAAACTAGTTTAAAAAACGTTAAAAGAAGAAATGGTAAAAGTTAAAAAAAATAGCTGAAGATAAAAAAAGTAAAGTTAAAAAAATTAACTTTGCAAGACTAAAGTATCATGAGGAGAAAGCCGTGAATTCATGGTTTGCTTTCGCCTCCTCTGGTATTCCGCTGTTCTCCTTGGTAAGTGAACTTGGTCTTGACTGGATTTCTTGTTGGTCTTCTCAGGAGGGGCCTGTTGTAGTGATCCACAGGTCTCTTTGCCCCAGGCGGAATTGCACCACCCTTTCCAGAGGCCAGGCTAAGAAATCCGCTGGGGTCTCTGGGGTCACTTTCAGGAGATTTTGTTTCCTGAACACTTTCCGTAGAGTTCCAGAGATCAGTAATGAAAGTGGTGGCCTCCCAATCTCTGGCCTGGAGGAGCTGAGAGCTCAGGGACCCATTCCTCAGTGCGCCCTCGGAGAAAAGCACTCATCATTTCCCTCTCCCTGGCCTCCGGCTGCGCTCAGACCTCACCCAGGCTGTGACCAAGTGTCTCTGTCTCTGGCACACAGCTCCACCTGGAGTCTCCGAAACCCTTAGATCACTGAGCTCTTTTGGGGGGATTTCCCCAGATCCTGTGCCATGGAATACGGTTCAAGGTAACGCTGAGTTGAGAGGTCACTCCTTGGCTCTCTTTCTGTTCCCGGCTTCCCTGTTCTAATACCTGCGTGTTCTATGACACTCAGACACCCCCGGGCCTTCTGTGACCCTGCAGGACCTGGGGGCACGCTGTCCCTGCACGGGCTTCAGCCCGGTTTAGCCTCTGGAGCAACGTCCCTCAGTGCGCATCACTTTTAAAAGTCCTGGTTTTGTGCTCTGTTGCTTGTCAGAAGCCGGACCCTCCCCCCAGGGTCTCTCTTCCCGTCGCTTTGGATTCACTTCTCCGTGGGTCCTACCTTTCAGAAAGTAGTAGATTTTCTGTTTCTCAAATTGATGCTCTTTTTCTCTTGGATCTCCTGTTGGATTTGTAGGTGTTTGGAATGTTTTGATAAGCTATTTAGCTCAACTCCTGCTACCTGATGTCATCTCAGCCTGCTGTTTCTCGACCATCTTGACTCCTCCCTCCCTTTGGATTGTTAATCTTTGTACATTTTGAGGACTCAATTAAGTAATATACACTAAAATTCAGAGGATGTATCCAGAGCAAATTAACTGAGACAGAAAGATAAGGCACAAAACAATTACGTTACTAAACATATCCGGATCCCCAGTTTTGCCTGACTGTGGAAACTAGCTCCATACCAGCGTCCTTGAGGTGGTATTTGTAGGGAAACAGTTTGTCCTAGGATGTCTTTCCCATAAGCCCAGTAGTGGCATCTGATGGTGCTGGTCTTTGCAAACCTGGGAACCATAGTGAGGATAGAAGTTAAAGGAGAATAGAGCTTCATGACAAAAGACATTTGTCATGTGATAACTGAGGGAAAGATTGAAAACGGGTAAGGAAGTTTTGTCGGTTTTGATCCTGCAGGCAAAGAAAAATGATGAAGAAAAGGCTGTAAGAACAGCTTTGATCCCACAGTCCAATTATAGTCAGGTGAAAGTGTTTCCTGTGTCAGGATCAATTATATGAGGGGACAGATAAGAGGTGATGGCCACATTGGCAGATGATTGAAAATCACACCCAGTTTTGGGTTTTGTCTGATGAAAACAATTGTCCCCCCTTACAGACGAGAAGTGGAAGAAATGCGGGAAGAGCTGCAGGAGTCTAACCTCACCTTCAACCACAAGGTAATGGGAGTTGTGTCCAACACACTGACCCCTTGGCGCCCCCTGCAGGTGATGGTCGTGGCCCTTAGAGCCCTGAACATGGGTTTCTGGTGTGTTGGCTTTTTCAGATCGCAGTTCAAGAGAGGAATGCTCTGGCTAACTGGGTAAGTATTTTCCTTTTCCTCATCTTCGTATGCGGCACAGTTAGGCACAACTGAAGGTGGGTGTGTTTTTCTGCCGCAGATGAAGGCTCGGTATTGGGAAACAAGGATGATGCAGCAGAGCAGGGAGAACGCCTACCTGAAATACAGGTGTGAGAGTTTGATGTGCGTTTTTACGGGTGTTTGGAGAGGTGACGGCTATGCTGTTTACTGCCTAGGAGAGGACGTGGTGTTGTAATTCTTAGAGATGTCCATTCTTTTTCTGTGTTCAAGACTGCGCATGATGCAAAGGCAGATGTTGCCTGTGGGATTCGTGAGGCGGGAACTGATGCCGGGAAGGCCTGAGTTGCAGAAGCCTGTGTGGCAAGGTAGGGAGCACGATGTGAAATGCAGCAGCCTGATTTCTGCTGTGAAACCACACAGTGTCCTTCCCGTTCATGTGGGTGATTGCTGTGTGTCCTGGAGAGAATCACAAGCCTGCAGGTTGTCTGAAGGGGTGACAGGAGGGTGCTTTTCTTATATGTCCCCAGGCAGCAGGACACTTGCCCCCGTGACAGGTGGAGCTCACGCCGCTCCACACCTTCCCCCTGCTACCCACTTCCGAAGAGCTGAGCCTGAGAAGGTGCGAGACGAGCGCCCTTCCCACCTTGACTCAGTGGTCAAACCTTGACAAAAAATAAAAGACTATTTGTGAAAAAGGGCATTTATTTACTCATTATGGAGTTTTCTATATTTTTGTTTTATTTGTCATCTATAGGACCATATTGAGCAATGAAATATATTTTACTCCTCTCATGTTATCGGTGCAATGCCATAGCTTTATTGCTCAATTTATCTATGATTTCTTTTTTCGTGACTATACAAATGTCAAAGTCTGTTTCTTCCCTGAAATGTTTATTTGTTGGCCAGTCACGCATTCTAGGTCCCAAATGCAGGATGGACAAATGAACCATCCACCTGTGGCCTGAGAAGAGAACATGGGCTGTTCATGTTGAGGGTTTGTGGATGTCCCCCACACAAGGCTATTCTCACTTAGGTGTATAATCTATGAAGATACAGTGATTTTTTTCTGATGTGTGTTGAGCACCCCAATTTTAGTGTTGATAGCCAGTTGTACCCCGACCTGTTTACACGTGATGGGTTACTTACAGAAACACTGGAACCAGGGCCCTGGAGTGTCTCAGGCAAGAGGAGATTGTTGTCTCTCGTTGCAAAGGACTCACTTGAGTCACGGGTGAAACCCTCTGATAAGGGACCCAAGTGTGGGAAAGAGTGCAAGATGGGGAGAGGAAGTCATGGAGGGCATGAAACCAATATAAAACTCTGACCTTTGTCTGATCTAGCATCTAGAGTGGTTCCCAGGATGAACAGCAGCTCTAGCCCTCAAAGCGACCCAGAGATGCATACGGTAAGTGCTTGGGCATTTTTAGTTGTGTCCGTTTCTGAAATGGATTGCAGTGTGGACAGGTCCCTGTCCTAGCCTGTGGCCTTGGTGTGTGTCCTGCGATCATCCCTTTCAGAGTGCACGCTGTACACCCAGGAGCCTCTGCCTGCTCCGTTAGAGATCTTCAATTTTGTGCTTCCTCCCAAAGCTATAGATGCTTTGAGACACGTGATGGTAGGATGCTCACCTCATGAATCTGTGTGTGTGTATGTGTGTGTGTGGACGTGCGTGTATGTGTGTGTGTACATAACTCAAGGATGGTGACATCTCACCCCACAGTGAAGTCAGCTAGTCCAGCTGACTCCTTGCCGTTTGCTTTCCTGCGGGAGCTGGAGCATTTTTAGTATTCGGGTCAGGAGACTAACCTGGGAGGGTATCTGCCGAGGTCCTCAGATGGAAAATGGGAAAAGCCAGGACCACGTCACACTTGCCCCACATGCTTTGGGCAGCTGGAGTGTTTGTGGAGAAGGTGAGCTGTGACCTCCCGTGCGTCCCATCTGAGTAGATGAAAACGACAGCTGGAATCCCTCCAGTTGGCCCCTGGGTGAGATGATGATGAACTCTGGCAGGTGCCAGGTGTGTCATAGAAAACACCCCCTGGAGCAGCAGCCCTGAAGAGGGAATCCCAGTGACTCTCTGCAAGGCCCACACCTCACACGTGTTTTATTTATGCTTCCGTGAGCGGGTTCTGATGGGGTCTGATGGCTGTGCCAACTCATAGCATCTCTCCCAACCCATCTTGGGAGCATTGCCTGTGCTCTCCAGACACACTGGCTCCCATTTGGGGGTATGGAATCGGCCCATCAGTGGGTCTCAGCACCAAAGACTAGACATTTGCTCTGTGCCTGAGCTAAGGACTGTCCAAATGTCGGGGACATAGATCCACAGAGCTGGTCTCGCTCACACAAAGGGGTCCTGTTACTCTCAGAAAGCACTCTTACAGGTCCTCTGCAGGACTCCAGACACTCCTATCTCCTCAGCGGTGTCAGTGGCCATGGACAGCCCTTGTGGAGCGTAGGAGATCCCATTGTCAGGGAGGGAAGTAGAGCTGTTCAGGGGGGATGCTGGTGGGCTTCCGGTTCACACATAAGCACCTGCACTTCCACGTGTGGACAACAGGCTTTCCAGGGCCTATCATTGTGTTTGTTCTCAATGTATAGAAGGAGCTGCTCTGTTTGCTGTGATGGGGGAGGTGTGGTCCCAGCTGTAGATACTGGCCTGTCGTGAATGGAGTTTTTTTCTTAGTTGATAATCCTTGGTGTCACACTCTTGTCTCTGTCGAGGTGTGCAGATCTATATTAACATGTGGTGACAGTAATTTTCCCCATGGAATCTCTTCACCCCAGGTGCTAGGTGAGACACAGGGGGCGGATAGCTGTTCTGGCACAGATGCTATAGTATTGGAACATGGTGGTGGGGAAGATGTGTGTGCGGATGTGTACCCCTGCCTGCCCACAGTGCACTCCGGGGAATTAACTGGGGGAGGAGGGCCCCTCCCTCCACAGTGAAGCCCTCTGGCCAGCCCGACTCCCTTTAGGTTACGTTCAGGTGCACTGGTGTTGTGCTCATGCTGGGGATAAATGGGTCTGGGAATCCTCACAAACGGAAACTGGGGAAAACTCTCTCTGCATTTTATATTGTCTCCTTTGCAGTCTGCAATGTTGTCAGGGCATGTTTCACAAGTCATCTCCATTTTACTTCTGCTGGAAAATGTGCCTTGCAGAACCAGCCCACTTAAGACCCTTTCTACAAGCATTTTGATGTGTCAAAGCTCTTATGTGCACTGTCGTAATTACACACTGGGTCACACGTTCTGAAGGGGGACATCAGTGATTACGTGCATGATCACTGCCTCCCAGCCCTTCAGCTGGGTTTCCAGGAGCAGGTCATTGGGTCCTAAGTTACTGTGAGAGTTGATTTCTTTTCTCATCACACGTGTGGAGTTTTCCACTGGGAAGCATATACCCTTTTGTGAATTCTCTTATATAGCTTTCCCATCTTCATTTCCCATTGTACAAAATTACTCTGGAACTCAGTAGGTTGAAATTTCCAAATGACTGTGTTTTCAGACAAACACATAGGACGCCTGTGTGGCTCAATGTGTTAAAGCCTTTGCCTTAGGCTCAGGTCATGATCCTATGTCCTAGGATCAAGCCCCACATCAGACTCTCTGCTCAGCAGAGAGCCTGCTTCTCTTCTTCTCTCTCTCTCTGCCTCTCTGCCTGCTTCTGATCTCTGTCTGTCAAATAAATAAAATCTTTAAAAAAAAAAAAAAGACAAGCACAGCTGCTCAGTGTAAATAAAGGTTTTTGATATCATGTCCCTTGGATGACACTTTTCCAGTGCCCCTGTCAGGGCACAAGGCCCTAATTCCTCAAGTGTCTTTGTAGCCATGGACAGAAACTGTAGAGAGTAGAGGACCCCTTTGTCAGGAGCGAGGCAGCGTGGGGAGAGTCAGGGACTTATAGGCCAACAATTCCTCTCAAGTGGCTCGGAAACTTTGTGGAGAAAGGGCATTCAGTTTCGTCACATTCTCTCTATTCTGCTCAAAGCAAAATCTTCTCTGGTGGCTGAGGAGGATAGAGGAAGTATTGTCCAGGATTTCGATGTCTCCGTGTCTGGAATGTGCTGCTTTAGTTTGCAATGATTTTTTTTCATCTTGAAGACACTACTTATTGCTGGAGAATGTGGGCCGACATGGGCAGTGATGTGTGGTGACAGGCTATTTCTGTAAAAGCCATTGCCCTCTCCCCGCTCATTGTACTGGCATGTAAGTTTTCTAGCATGATGCAGCTCTCCTGGAAGGTGGTATTGGAGAAGGAGCTGGATGCTGAGAGCTCTTTGTTTTGGTTTCTTTTCTTGGTGTTGCAACTTTTGTCTGTTTTGCTAAAATATTTTCTTGTCTGTTCTGCAGGTCGCTAGATGTGTGAGAGAGTTCCCTCATTGCCCAGGGCTCCTCCGTATGCCCTACCACATGGGGTGGAATGTACCAGACTTCCCTCCTCCTCATCCACCTCCACAGTGGTCGACATGGGGGCCTCGGCCACACCTCGTTCCTCCACCACAAGGTGAGATGATCTGAATTGACATGGGTCATAGAGCTTATTCATAGTTGAACCCCTTCTGTCGGTGGAGAGGATGGAGAGGTGGTACCACAATGTTTTGCAATGCAGCAATAAGCCCAAGTGAGGACATGGTAACATTCCTCCACTTTGTCTGACGTCCATATCATGGACTGTCTGGTTCACCATAAAGAACTGGGCAGCAGGAGTCTACTATGGAGCAGAAAAGTGACATTCCACAGAGGACAGACATAGAAGCATTGCCCAGGTGCACTACACAGACACGATGTTCTGGGCTCTGGGCTGGATGAAGCACAACCTTCACATCAGTCTCACATGTGGAGACCCCCAGTTGTCCAGCATTATAGATTAGTTCTGGAAACATATGTCCCAGGCAGAGTGGTCGTATCTGCGAGGGTGATGGACAGTTCCCGCCTTCGTCCACAGGGGTCAGGGGAGTCCTGTGAGAAACACAGTGGACCCTCCAGAAGGAGAGAGGGGAATAGGCTGGGGCAGGGGTAGAGGGTTGGCTTGAATCCTGTGTGGTCGTCGCCAGTCTAAAACCACCTCTGTCCCTTCTCGGCCTTCGGTCCCAATCAGAAGCCTGTGGAGCCCAAGGGGACAATAGCAGCACCGTGCCCGAGAAGGTCCCAGAGAAGAACCAAGTAAATGCTGGGGTGTTTTCAGTTGTACCCATTTCTGGAGTCCTGTTCCTCTCTGGGCAGCACAGTGTCCTGACCTGTGTGTGTTGGGTATATCCTGGGGTCTGTGTGTGGTGTCGTTTCCTGTTCAAAGTGGCAAGTCTTCATGCAGAGCTTACAGGCGTCTATTTCCAGATCATCACCTTCTGGTTGTGTCAGTGGAGCAAAGGCAGAGTTTGTGTTCAGGGCTTGACATTCAAGGGGAAACCAGGCTGGGGACGCTGTATGATTCTGAAGTTCTTCAGGACACACGTGCTTGTGCCTGGCTATTTGCACACACTAAGCAGTGGGCAGGTGCCATTGTTGGGAAGGAAGTGTCTCCGTTGCACAATGGCAGACATCTGTCTCTTACCGTTGTGCACAGCCAGCATCTGCATACGTTGTTCTGGGAGGGAGAAACACCTCTCATTTCATCTGCAGTGTGTAGGTTTTAAGCTGTCATTTCCTTAGTTGTATATACGCCTGACAAGGTCTGTGGTCCCTTCATTGTTCATTAGCGTAGGGGTCTGCCCTTGTCCTCTGCAGTTTAGAAACTTGTAGGCAATGCTCTTGTCTGGTCTGGGAGGTGAGAATGAAAGAAAAAGTGGCAGATGCTGGAGGCAGGTGCAGAGGATTTGTTGGAATGTTGCCCAGTCACTTCCAGGTGGAGAAGCTTCTGTCTTTTCCATGGTGTGGGTCAGATATAGATGCTTGTGCGTCCTTCACAAGGACCAGCGGTGCTGACCACAGGCCTCTCGTGGCATGAGGGAGTGAAGACTGCTAAAGACATGGTAACTTTCTTCTGGTTGTTCTGTATTTAGAATTGATGGACCTTGTCTTCCAGTCATACTGAGAGGGTTGTAGGCTCCTTGTGGTGGCAGAGACCTGCCCTTCTCCGAATGCTTGGCACAGCAGGTTTCACACACATATGGTATGGAGACGATGCTCTGTGCTCCAGGAGGGATGAGGCCTTAATGTGAGGAATTGAAGGTGTGTGTCTGAGAGAAGGGAGGGACACACTGATGACAGGACATAGACCATGTGTTCTGTATAAGAGAAGAACTAGAGATGTATCCAGAAAGAAGGGAGGGAGCCCTGAGTCACACAGAAACAGGAGGTTGTGGATGCCCAGAAGGCCCGAGGTGCTCAGGGAGAGGCTGTGCTTCTCTCAGGGAGGGTGAGGCCATTTCTGGCAGGCCAGCAGCTTGAGAGTGAGTGTGAAGACACCATGCCGTCCACACCGACTGCAGCATGTGTTCACTCACACAGTGTGGATCACGCCATTATTTGTCTCAGAAATTCATTTTTGCCATGAGGCCATTCACTCATAGTCTGTGAAGAGCGTTGTTTCCCTGAATTTCTGAAAATTCTGAACCATGTGAAAGAGTGTCGTGGAGATTTGGGAAATTTAACTTGGTCTTTGGGGATTCTTGTCTGGCTGACTTTAAGTCCCGCAGTGAGAAAACATGAAGACAAGACGGAGAAGCAGTGAAGGGTGGCCGCCCTGGCCTCAGCCCGAGTCAGACTGTTAGTGGGAGAGTCAGGGTTGGCCAGGAGCAGCCCTAGCTTGAGCCCTGTCACCACGCCTCCGCATCGGCATCACCACCCTGTCTATAGCTGTGCATTTCCCTGGGACTTCAGTCCCAGTGTCCAGATTTGCCTGTATTCCAGATTTCTCAGTCCAAATACCAGCTCTCAGTGGGGCCTTCTCAGAGCCTCAGCTTTTATTTTAATCTGCCATAGAGAGAACATATTGGATTCTGAGGTCACTAGAACAATAGGAGTTGAAGTACATAAAGAAACTGCTGGGGCTCCTGGGCGACTCAGTGGGTTAAGCAGCAGAATCTTGATTCCTGCTCAGGTCATGATCTCGAGCTTTAGAGATTGAGGCCCAAGTCGGGCTCGGTGCTGAGTGTGGAGCCTATCTGGGATTCTCTCTCTGCCTCACCTTCTCCCCCATCCCTCTTCACACACAAGTTTGTGCTTTCTCTGTCTCTGTCTCAAAAAGAAAAAATAATAATAATAATTGGCAAAGAATCTGGGCTCTGACCATTCACCATTCTCACTGTTTAAATGAAAATAGCTCCATGCCAATGAGCATCAAAAAATGTTTGTTTAAGTTCATAAAATACACTAAGAGTGTAATACCTCAGCCCCGGTAGTGGCAATTCTCATTTCAAAGACAAGGCAAAGAGCCCCCTTTTTTCTATTAAATGTCAGGTCCTAGCCACAATGAAGTAAAATATAGTTAAGAGAACAGGTACAATCAGATATTTCTATGTGAGATGTGGACAGTTATTGTCTATTACATACAGACTCACAGATGTGGCCACACACCCAAGTGTTCATCCAAGGCCTCAGATACAGTATGGAAGGCAGAGAGCATTTAGGAAAACACAAGATCCCATTGTACTAACCCAAATCCTCTTGCCTTACAGGGTAATCATTTTGTAATCTGAAGACTTCCTTGACCTCCAACAACCAGGCTCCAATGAGTTTATATCTAGTCAAGATATGAATGTTTCTTCCTGGTGGTCTGAATGCTTTCCCTGCCCATCCTGTACCCTGTGCTTTGTCTCTCCTGTTATCTCCCCAATAAACTGTTCATGGTTCTGTCTCTGTGTCAGCATCTCCCTTCAGTGGGACCTACAGTCCCTCTCCTTCGAGGGCACAGGGTGAAGCCTTCAGACAGATAACACCCTGGCAGCAGTGGGGGGATGGAGGATAGAGCAAGATTACCCTTCATGGTACTCCTACTGCAAGGGACCCCAGGAACCTTTCTGGGGAGGGGTCCCATGTTGAATTTAGATCTGCTGGTGTTTGTATTAACTCTGGTGACAGATCCTCTTGAGCACATGGCACCTGCTTGTTTAGGGAGGTAGTGATCAGTGGGACAGGTGGCTGTCCCTAGGCAGTGGTCTACTGTGACAGTGAGCAGAGAATGAAGTGTCTTGTGAGGCCCTGAGAGCCTGGTGAGGAGGCCCTGCATTAAACCAGATTTTGTGCAGGGTTTTCACCTCACCAGCTGCCCTCCAACCACAGGGGGGCCTTGAGTGGAGCTGATAGTGGCAGTGTTTGTGGTAAGACCCATGATGCCCCACAGTCCTCCCACAGTTTCCCTGTTGAGGGATGGTCAGGGCAGAGCTCCCAGACAGGAGACCCATCACTTCCTCAGCAGCAGGAGGATTTGGGTGTGTATGCTTCTGTCCCCTTTTAGGCCCTTTTTTCCCAATCCCTTCTGCAGCAGAGCTGCTGGATCCTGCAAAGCCCTCCTTCTTCCCAGGTCATGGGGTCCAGCTCCATTCTCACTGCCGCAGGATAGAGAGCCAGAGCTGTATTTCCAGCCGGTTCACCCGATGCCCTGAGGAGACCCTGGGCCTTTGCAGTAACTTCCTGCCTCCTGAGGTGTGACAGAGAAGCTGCCTTGTTGGCTGAGTGCTGAGTAGGGGGCTCTGGGAGCTTCCCCAGAACATGCTGGTAGGTGAGAAAGTACAGTAGGCGATGACATATTGGGGCTCTTCCCAGGGTTTGGTCCTCATTGTCCCTGAGGACATTTGAAGACCCTATTATACTCAGGGGTCTCTGGATTGAGAGGTCACGGGACACTGCAACAGAAATACTGTGGTTGGTTTTTTACCATGCTGACTTCTTTCTGGGGAGAAATCGTGACTCAGCTTTAGAGAAACTGGAGCTACATTGGGTTGGGCCTGGAATGCAAGAACCATTGACCTTCAGGGCCTTCTAGAAGGAGGAGCTGGGATCCCGCTCTCTGAGTTCTGCTAGACCCAGTACCCCAGGTAAAAGCACAGACTGTCCTGCACTGATGCTTTTATTACTTTTCAGTGTTTATTTTTTTCCAACAATGTTACAGTACTTGGAAAACAAGTGCAAACTTGACAGGTCCCTGATTCCATAAACCTTTCATTTTTTTTAAGGTTAAATTTACAAGGAAAACAGGAATTGTTTTATTTATCCTTTCTCATGATCATTGGAAGGAAACTCATCAATAATATCTTCAAAACGTGCCTTTTACCTCATCTCCTTTTCTCTGTTTTCTTTTTTAATGATTTTATGCAAGTACAGTGGTGAGGAGGGGGAGGCAGAGGCAGAGGGAGAAGGTGACAACACTGAGTGGGGACTCCAACGTGGGACTCGATCCCAGGATCCTGACATCAAGACCTGATCCACCCAGGTGCCCCTGCTTATCTCTTTATTTTCAACTGAGATTTGCCATGGTTTCTAATTTTCTCATGAGCCAGGAACAATCTTCAGCAGTTTTAAATTGGTTAAAGAGTTCAGGAAGAGCTCTTTCGCAGGATTCCACTGAGATTTCTTCTGTTCAAAGTGTCAAGACCACTTCTCAATATGCGAAAGATAGTACTAAGCAAAATTTGTGAATCAGCATTTGAAAAAGCTGCTGCTATTTGTTGAAGATATTAAAATAGATGCTTAGATCGACCGATTCCCACTTTTTTTCTTTTCCTTTGTTGCTTATTTCTAATTCAGATATCATATGCATAGCTCTTCCTGAGTTTTCCATGCCTCACACGTACTTTTAGGTTCCTTTGTGACTTGTAAAGAAAACAGACCTTCTGGTGAGCGTGCAACTTTGTGTCCCTTCAGGATTTGTTGTTTACATCTCTATTAACGTTTCTCACCCATTTAAAACTATCATGCCACCTTGACATATTACAAAAGAAGTGTAATCTATATGCATCCATATGATTTCATTTAATTATAGTGTATTTATTGGAGATTTTCTGTTTATGACTAAGGCCTGAGAATATCTCCCAAGTCTATTGAATTTGGAAAAATCATATATCCTAAGTATGAAATTTTGAAAGTTTGAATATTTAAATATGGAATATGAAAGATGCATGTTTGCATCTCCTAAATGGAGATGATGTCCCTCTTAAGGTTAGTTTCTGAGCAAGGTGCAAGTGGACGTAATCATTGTGAGGGAAGAAAAAATGTCTTCCATTCTTTTCCAAACATGCTGCAGTTGCTCCATTATCTTATGTCTGGATATGGGCAATTATTTTTTCTTTTCAAATTTTTATTTAAGTTCTACTTAGTTAACATGCAGTGTATGGATATAAGCAATATTTTGACGGTATCCTTTTTTTAACCATTTATTGATTTCATAAATTAACATATCCTTATTTCTTCTCCATGCTAAGAAAATCAACCAATGTATCATCTATCTTTATGACCCAATTCTTTGTTTTTAGGATTTTATTTATTAATCTGAGAGACAGAGAACGAGAGAGCATGTATGGAGGGGGTTAGGCAGAGGGAGAAGCCGACTCTGCTGAGCAGGGAGCCTGCTGCATGGCTAGATCCCAGGACCTTGAGAAATGACCAGAGCAGAAGGCAGGTGCTTAAACCTCTGAACCACCCAGGCACACCCTTAAGACAGTTTTTTTTTTAAAGATTCCATTTATTAGTTGGACAGACAGAGATCACAAGTAGGCAGAGAAGCAGGCAGAGAGAAAGGAGGAAGCAGGCTCCCTGCACCGCAGAAAGCTCGATTCAGGGCTCGATCCCAGACCCCTGGGATCATGACCTGAGCCTAAGGCAGAGGCTCTAACCCACTGAGCCACCCAGGTGCTCCCCTTATGACATTATTTTTTTTTAAATTTTATTTCTTAGTTTTACAGAGAGAGAGGGCACAAGCAGAGGGAGTGGGAGAGGGAGAAGCAGGCTTCCCATAGAGCAAGGAGCCCGATGTGAGGCTTGATCTCAGGACTCTGGGATCAGGACCTGAGCCAAAGGCAGATGCATAACAACTGAGCCACCCAGGCGCCCCCCTTACGACATTCTTAATATTACATCTCTTATAATTGAAGCTTTTCCTCACTGATGGGTTTTACCTGTTTTCCCGTCAATAACCAGGGGATAGCATTTTTCTTTGAATATTCTCAATAGTGTTTCAGGTCTAATGTTGTAGTAGCATTACAAATTATTTTTGAATTTTGTTATACATATAAAACTAGATCTTACTATCACTATATGATTAGGCATATAAACACTATAATAATCAATAATACTCTAAATTCAGAATCTTTCCAGAGTTTGGGCTTTCAATATTTTCTTGTGATCCCCTAAGATGTAAAATGTTTATTGCACAAAACTTAACATCTAAATCACTCCCAAAATATTCTTTCATTTTAAAGGATTTTTTTTCATTTGCTACAAACCACAACAGAATAAATTATGAGTTTGAGTAATTTGTGACCTTTGTTTTGAAAAAAAAAAAACCTTCATGATGAAATATTACATCTTCATTGTGACAGATTCTGTTTCTGTTCTGTGATATCAGTGAGCCAGAGATGGCCCCTGTGTATTGGCAGGCTGCAACCCATGAACTAAAGACCTGTGGCTGGTGCCTAAGTCAGATTTGTTTTCTACACATCCAGTCTTTTAAAAACATAACCCTGGAGAGCAGATGTTAAGGTATTGACTGCCTGCCTCAATTCTGTATGTCGTGAAACTGTGACCAATATTTTCTTATCATAAATAAAGTCAGTGAGTCAATCAAGCAATCCAGATTAATCCTTCAGTTCTAAAAGACCCTGAACAACTGTTGGCCTTCTAAATCTAAAACTGTTGACCCCGCACCCCATCCAGGCTGCATAAAGGCATTACTTAGGCTCATGTGTACTCCCTTCAATATCCCCAGTATTGGAAGGATTAATACTGTGATGGGCCACCCCTCTTGCAAACCTGTCAGTCCCCCAGGATATGGGGGTTCCATGTTACTGTCACATCTTTTTCCTTCAGCCTGAAACTCATTGAACTCACTCTACATCCTTCCAGTCTTGGAATGTCTTTATAAAATGAAATATTTGATTATCCAATTACTGCTGAAGAGGATGAAGGGGAGGAAGAGAAAAATGAGGTATCATGAGAATAATTGAGCCAGCCAACATGAATCACTTGGCCACATGTAATTTTTTTAACAGGTTCATCCCTGGTGTAAAATATCATATCCTTCATTTTTCATGTTTTGAGGAACCTCTACACCATTTTCCAAAGTGGCTGTACAAACTTCCATTCCCACCAGCAGTATGAGAGGGTTCTCCTTTTTCCCAACTTCTCCAACACTGGTTGTTTCTTGCCTTGTCAGTTTTTGTGGTTCTACCTGGTGGAAGGTGGTATCTGTGTGGTTTTGATTTGAATCTCCCTGATGGCTAATGACGATGAACAGTTTTTCATGCATCTGTTAGCCATTTGTATGTCTTCTTTGCAGAAGTGTCTGGTCCCATCTTCTGCCCATTTATTGACTCAATTATTTGTTTTTTGGGGTGTTGAGTTTGAGAAGTTCTTTATAGTTCTTGTATATCAGCCCTTTGTAGTGTCATTTGCAAATAAGTTCTCTCATTTTGTGGGTTGCCTTTTTGTTTTGTTGACGGTTTTCGTTTGTGGCGCAGAAGCTTTTGATCTTGATGAAATCCCAAAAGTTCATTTTCACTTTTGTTTCCCTTGCCATTGAAGGTGCATCTAGGAAGGAGTTACTGTGGCTGAGGTCAAAGAGGTTGCTGCCTGTGTTCTCCTCTAGGATTTTGGTGGATTCCTGCCTCAGTCTGAGCTCTTTTATCCAGACTCAGACTTTTCACGACAGACAACAAAGTGATGATTGGCAGCATGGGTGAAGTAGGTGATAAGGATGAAGGAGCTTCTTGTCCTGATGAGCCCTAGAGAATGCATGAATGTGTTGAATCCATCTGTTGTATTCCAGAAACTAATATATGTGAACCATATTGGAATTAAAGAATTACAAAAAAGGAAAATAGTTGGCAAACTGTGTTAGGTGTATAGAAATGTTTAGTCCTGTCTTTTCTTTTTGGTTTTGTTGGTAAGTCTAAACCTATTACAAAGTGAAAAGTTTATTAGTAATCTTTTATTTTATTGTTAAATGCATAATGTAGCATAATTATTCCTACCATTACTTACTAGTAATTGCCACCTATTCTCTTCTATTGTTTTATTTATTTATTTATCTATTCATTTATACTATTTAAACATTTTATTTATTTATTAGACACAGAGAGAGAGATCACAAGTAGGTAGATAAGCGGGGGGAGGGGGGGGAAGAAGGTCCCCGCTGAGCTGAGAGTCCGATGCGGGTCTCCATCCAAGGACACCAAGATCATGACCGAGCCAAAGGCAAAGATTTAACCCACTGAGCCACCCAGGCACCCCTGTTGTTTTATTTAAATTATAGCATTTATGTTACCAAAATTGAGTAATACGCAATATAGAAATCACAGAAAGAGCAATTACAGATGTTTTATGTTAAGGTAAAACATATATAACATTTTGTATTCTATCATAATGTAGTTTTCTAATCTAGAATGGGTGTGTCCTTACATGGCGCTCTATGAAGTTGGTGCCTGCCATTCCAGGGGCTAATTACTCATGGAGGGAAAAATCATGGTTGTAATACTAGAATGATTAATACCAACAAAGGCTATTTAGAGCTTACTGGAGGGGATAAAATAGAGTTGATATGGGGGGACCACCTTGGTGGCTCAATTGATTAAGCATCAGAGTCTTGATTTTTGCCTCAGGTCATTATACCAGGGTCATGAGACTAATCCCAAATCAGGCACCACATTGAGCATGGAGTCTGTTTAGATTCTCCCTCTCGGGTGTCTGGGTGGCTCGGTGGGTTAATCCTCTGCCTTCAGTTCAGGTCTTGATCTCAGGGTCCTGGGATCGAGCCCCACATCATGTTCTCTGCTTGGTGGGGAGCATGCTTCTCTCTTCTCTCTACCTGCCTCTCTGTCTATTTGTGCTCTCTTTGTCTGTCAAATAAATAAATAAAATCTTGTTAAAAAAAGATTCTCCATCTCCTTCTAGCCCACCCCACCAATTCAGTCTTTTTTCTCTCGTTCTCAAAAAAATATGTATATGTATATGCATGTATGCATGTATAAATGGTTGATTTCAAGATACACAGTTAATTGTTAATGTTTATAGAAAGGGAACATAATTAGATTTTTAATTTTGTCACTACTGCAATCTACTGTCAATTGCTGTTCAGCTTGTAAAGCTGCACTTACTAATACTGATTTCAAGATTAGTGAACACTCTTAAGCCTCAGATCCTATGACTTCCAAGACTGCAAGGAATAGGAATTTTTTCTTGGAGGACAACAGTGTTCATTATTCCTGGCACAAGGTATACGCTGTCGATAGTCCTCCATCCCTTGTTAAAGGGGCATTTTTTTTTTCCTGGCAAGATTTGAAGAGTGCTTGCAAGAAGAGTTGCTTGAGGGGCGCCTGGGTGGCCCAGTGGGTTGAGCCGCTGCCTTCAGCTCAGGTCATGATCTCAGGGTCCTGGGATCGAGTCCCGCATCGGGCTGTCTGCTCGGCGGGGAGCCTGCTTCCTCCTCTCTCTCTCTGCCTGCCTCTCTGCCTACTTGTGATCTCTCTCTGTCAAATAAATAAATAAAATCTTAAAAAAAAAAAGAAGAGTTGCTTGAACTGAAACTTCTGGAGTGAAAGAGTGGGGTTGGAGTAGTCATGGGACAGAAATTACTTGTTATTTAAGAAGTATCAGTCTTGGGACTGTAAGTGATCAGGAAAGTAAGGCATCCTGGCAGTCATTTGGTGTATGATGGGCAGCACTACACTAATTTCTCAATATTTCAGATCCCATAGGTCATGATAGGGAGGAGAGGAGAGGAGAGGAGAGGAGAGGGTTGGTGCCCTCTGGTGTCTTCACTGGCAAGCCCTGTCTTGTACACACAGTGGCTGCCTTCACAGTTGCCTGCAGCTCTTTACCCGAGGGTGTCCATTGGCTTCCTTGGCTTCTTTGGCCATGGCAGTGATCTCGGGAGCCAGGTAACCAATGTCCATAAGTGCAACACTCATTTCATGCAGGTCTTTTTGCACTTGAATGGGATGACTCAGGGCTGTTCTGCATGTATTTAAAACGTTCCCAGTGGATGGAGACAGAGTTGCCCAAGCAGTGACCTCTAAACTAACACCCTGTCTTCTGTGTTGGCAGCCCTCCTTCTTCACATCCTAGCTCCCATCATTTCTTCCCACCAAAGATCCTTCCAGAGAAACTACTTATACTCACATACTTGTCTTAGAGTCACTTTCTGAGGCACCCAACCCCTCATAACTCCTGGTGCTGCCAACAATGGTGGGTGTTGTCTCTCTGTGCCCCAGGAGAGGATCTACCTTTTAAAACACACACATTCTTGGGAGATCTCAAAGCTCAGTCATGAGAACCAACTTACATATTTCCCTTGTGTAGGAGAACTGAAAATCTACGCATGCAAGGCAGTAGAGTGACCTAGATAATAGTGAGATTATTCAACTTGTCACACAAAGTGGAATGCTCAGGCTGGAAGGAGACATACATTGTAGTATCATTATCAGTGGTACTGTTAATGAGTTCAAACATCCTATCTCTTGAAGCTTCTTCTTTGACTTCCATTTTGTCCATAAGGGTACTTCTTGGTTATATGCTCACCCTCAACTCACGTCCAGTCCTTATCTTTGTATCCAGTCCTAGGCTCACTATCATCCAACCCTACCCCCCCCTGCTCCCACTTTCTATGTCCCTTCCTCCTTTTCTGCTCTCCAAGGTTTCCCAAGATCCATCTTGGCTCCAGACTCCTACTCTTCAGGTGTTGGAAGATCCTTGGGTCCACCATCTCTCCTGATCCCCTCTAGTTAGTAAGAGGGGGTGTGAGTATAAATGAAGGTCTTGCTCTACCTTTCCTTATATCCTCGCCCTCCAAGGGGGAATGGGCCCCAGTCTGGAGTCCAGGATTGCCTGGATATTAGTCTATTTCAAAGAAGGAATTGAATTCAACTATAATTATACATTGGAAATAAAGGAAGTCTCAATATATTTCAGAAGACTGAAACCCACAAGAGTTGTTCTTTGATCATAATTGCAAATGTGCTGGATTAATCAAGAAAGGATAACTAGGATTTCCCCATATATTTGGAAATTGAATAGCTTTTTTAATAAAACTGCAAAAGGGGGAAAAAAAACTGCAAAAGGGAATCTCATAGGAATAACCGGAATGGTATGAATGAAAATGATACTGCATATGTGGTATTAACATAGACTTCCAGGGGGGAGACAAGATGGTGGGGAAGTAGGAGAAGGCGCCCTTTCAATCTGCACCCTAATGTGAGCTGATTACCTTTCAAAGATCTCCAATCACCCACGAAAACAGCCTGAGATAAGAATTATACACGTCTTGATCTCTCCTGGAATAGAAGAAGCCAGTGGGCAGGTAAAGCTGAGTGGGAAAGTCGGACTGATATCAGAAGATAAACAAATGGAGCCACCAGAAGCGACCCATTGGGAAGTAATATCCCAATATGAGAGTGCCTTGCACCTGGGGACCATCATTAACTCGGGAGTCTGGTAGAAAGCACTCAAAAAGAACAAAGGACCACGGGTGTGGGGTAGGGTCAGGGGGCGGGTAATTGCTGGGCTTGGGTTGTCAGGGTAGGGGCTTAAGTCCCCAGACCCAGGACAGTTACCCCTGGCACAGAGCCAGAGAGAGTGCAGCAGAGAATCCAGGTCTCAGTTCCCTGAACCACCAGTGCGCCTGAGAGTGTGCTGGGTTCCTGTGAAGGGCTGGGAGGCTCACCAGCCAACAGAAGCACAGTCTTTTTGCGGTACCCACGCAAGTGCCTTCCTGTGCCATCAGAGTCCGAGTCATGCCCCACACCCTCCCCTGAGAGAAGTGCACACAAACGCCAGCCAGATGCTCTAGGACCGGAAAGTCCAGGCACTCCCAAGACCGGGCCAGCAGGAAAATCTGTGTGTGGTCACTGCTTGGAACTTCTCTGGCACTCTGGAGCTGCCCAGACAGTGAAAAATCCTGAGTCCCCAGGACCGCGACTGGAAACCTGCTCTGCCAGTGGCCAAAGGGGGATTCATATGGGCTCTGCAGGCAGACTGAGGCTTCTCTCTGAGATGGAGGTCAGGGTGCAGTTTGCTTTCCTCTAAACCTACAAAAACCATCAAAAGTGGTCAAGGCAAGAGAGAAAAACAAAAGTGAACAAATATAAAAACTTCCAGAGAACAAAAGCCTGAAAAAAACAGTTTCCTTGAGGGGGGCGGGAGGACTTAGCTGAGAGAACTTCAGGGACTGAAAACCCACGTGGCAGGCCCCTCCCCAGAAAACCAACCCATAAAGGGGAAAAAAAATAGATGACAAGAGAACAACCACCACTACTTCATAGGACAATTTTTATTATTAATTCGTTCCCACTATTCTGGCTAATTTTTTATATAGTTAATTTTTTTATTATTATATAGAATATTTTTAACCTATTTACTCTCACAGTGAGATGTGCAGTACATCAAGTTCCATAATAACCTTCTAACCTGAAATTTTTGATACATACAACTGTGTTTTCCTTTTGCATTTCTATTTTTTAAATTTCTTTTTTTTAATTTTAGTTTAGTTTAATTTATTCCTT
>NW_028134295.1:0-65000 GCF_964662115.1 Mustela nivalis | reverse complement strand
GCCATGGGGAAGGAGGAGTTCTCAATTGTGCTTCAGGTTCCCCCACTGGTAGGGATTCCAGCAAAGGTCTGGGATAGTTGCCGGAATACCAAGGATGGGTAGAGATGACTGGGCCATGGCCAGTCCCACATGCTGGATAAGGGCCCCACACTCTGGGTGGCTGACACGAGGTTGGGGCTCAGGCTCTCTCAGACACAGCGCTAGTGGCCAGCACAAAGTATAAATCGGGGTTCCCTCGAGGGCCAAGTAGATTGATCTTCATGGGGAGTTTCTGGGCAGACTCACCAGGCCCTTCTTCTTTCTATGGGGAAGGCAGAATGTTGCGTTTTGTCTCCCTAATTCCCTCTCAAGAGGACTTGCAGTCCAGTAGGGTGAGGATGGAATTGTAAAACCAAACTATGCAAGAATACAGTGTCAAGTGAAAGGTATTTCCAGTGTGCGTGACTGATTCAAATATCCAGCACCTGAGTAAGAGCAGATGTCAGATGTTTGCTCATGCTGGAATTTGTGTCTATGATGACTAACAAATGGAGGGTTGGCATCAAGAGAATGTGGAGGACTTCCCAGGCTTGGGCTTGTGAGATGCTCCAAACAACCAAGGTTTCCTTCAACCTGACAGGAGCAGTCTTATTTGTTTGCTCTAGGGTTCCCTATGTGGAATTTTTGTGTAGCAGAGAACTACCTCTTGGATGCCTAGAAAGCACACGTCCATTGACCTTTGTACCTGAGGAACATGGCAGATTCGTTTCATGGCTCTTGGGCAAAGTACCAACACCTTGAGTTGGCATCAAGTCTCAGGAAGTTGGGTCACAATGCTGGTTTGTTACCAGGGAGACTATAGAAGGTGCTGGGGCTAATGGGTCATGCAGGATCCATCTACCCTGAAAGTTGGACATAGATCCAAGAGCACATTTTCCTTCTGGAGACAGGAGATGTTCTGTTGTGGGAATCAGGGACCACATGTTGTATCATAACTTGGTATTCCAGAACAGGACTCTGAGAACAGATGTCTGAAGACCCAATCTAGGGTTCCAGTGAAATCCTAGGGGCATGTCAGGCTCAATCATCTGACTCAGAACCATTGACTTGGCTTTCTGCCTCGATGGAGGTGCTCAGGGTGTTTCAGACTGCACGTTTGCATCCAGAGCAACCTCCAATATTGGGGTGGGTTCAGGGGCCTGGCAGGTTTCTCCTAATCTGGAGGGTTTGGACAACCTGATGGGCACAGTTTTCTTGGGGATGGCAGGAACTTTCCTGTGATGTGGCTTGAGATTTTTTCTCTCTAAGGATCCTGGCGGCTCCCAATAGTTTGGTGCCTTTCTCAGGGAAGGGAAGAGTGCTGTTTTCCATCTTAATGGTGCCCCAAACAGGGATTCTGAGACGGACTCTGGGTCTGGGCACCTGGAAAATCCCACCAAGGGTTAGGATTTGGGCCTAGGGGCATACCAGACATGCAATGCTGGTACTGGAGGAGCAACTGAGAGTGTTTGTTGGAAAACATGCTCAGGCTGAGGATCACCATGCCTGCCTGTGCCCATGTCGGCCCTCAGGAGTGGGCATGGTCTCCTTGGCCATGCAGCTGGCTCCCACGCTGAGGGTTGGACAACCAATATTCCTGCCATGGGGAAGGAGGTGTTCTCTATTGTGTTTCAGGTTCGCCATTGGCAGGAATTCCAGCAAAGTTTGGGGGACAGATGACTGGATACCAAGGATGGGTACAGATGATGGCCCAGGGCCATGGCCGATCTCTCATGCTAAATATGGGCCCTCAACTCTGGGTGGCTGACACGAGGTCGGGGCTTAGACTCTGTCAGACACAGCACTAGTGGTCAGGGAAATCTATTAATCAGGGTTGCCTCGTGGTCTGAGTAGATTGATCCTCATGTGAGGTTTCTGGGCAGACTCAACAGGTCCTTCTTCTTTCTATGTGGAAGGCAGAATACTGCGTTGTGGCTCCAGAATTCCCTATCAAGAGATATTGTGGACCAGTGTGGTGAGGATAGAATAGTAATACAAAGCTATGGTTCAGTTCAGTGAAAAGCAAAAGGCAGTTCCAGTGTGCAACTGCCGTTTCGAATATCCAGCACCTGAGTAAGGGTGGATGTCAGATGTTTGCTCACACTGGAGTTTGTGTCTGTGATTACCCACAAATGGAAGGGTGGCGTCAAGAGGCCATGGAGGATTTCCCATGCTGGGGCTTGTGAGATGCTCCAAATAGCAAAGTTTCTTTCTACCGGACAGGAGAAGTCTGGTTTGTTTTCTCTGGTTTCTCCATGTGGAAAGTTTTGTAGCAGAGAACCCCACAAGGATGCCTGGAAATCACCCCTCAATTGACCATTGCACCTGAGGAACATGGCAGGTGCATTCTGGTGGCTCTGGGGCAATATATCGAGACCTTAAGTTGACATGGAGTCTCATGAAGATGGAGCACAATGATGGTTTGTTACCAGGAATATCAGAATGTGCTGGTTGCTAAGGGGCCATTCAGGATCCAAATACCCTAAGGGTATGACACAATTCCAGGAGCATGGCTTCCTTTTTGGGGAGGATATATTCTGTTCTGTGGCTCAGGGACTATATATTTTATCATAAGTTGATATTCCAGAGCAGGCCTCTGATGACAGATACCTGTAAACCTAATCTAGTGTGCCAATGAAGTCCTCGGGGCATGTCAGGTTCAATCTTCTGACTCACGAGCATTGACTTGGGTGTCTGCCTGTATGGAGGTGATCAGGGTGTCTCAGACTGTGCATTTGTGCCCAGAGCGGCCTCCATTATTTGGCTGCGCTCAGGGGCCTTGCAGGTTTCTCCTAATCTAAAGGTATCGGGCAAAAGTGATGGGCACAGTTTCCTTGAGGATCTCATGCACAGTCTTGTGGTGTGGCTTCAGATGCCAGAACCTGGAGGTCATGTGAGCCATGGTTTTAGGAAGGAAGTCTGCAAACACAAACTCAGTTTAGGTTAATGGCAAGGTGATTGCAGGCCCAATGCATAGACCTGGAAGGCAGCTCGTCAGGAACTGTAAATCCGATGACTCAAAGGTGATAGCACATGATATGTATCTGGATTGTATGTCCAGGATGGCCTCGGAATGCAGGTGTGTTCTCATGGGTCTATGGCAGATTTTTCCACTCAAGGATCCTGGTGGCTACCAAGAGTTTGGTGACTATCTCGGGGAAGGGAAGAGTGCTGTTTTCCATCTTAAGGGTCCCCCAAAATAGGGATTCCAGAGATGGGCTCTGTGTCTGGGCCCCTGTAAAATCCCACCAGGGCTAGGATTTGGGCCTAGGTGTGTACTAGGCCTGCAATTCGGGATCCCAGAGATGCAATTGAGAGCGTTTGGTTGAAAGCATGCTCAGGCTGAGGTCACAATGCCTGCTTGTGCCCGGGGAAGCCATCATGAGTGCACATGGTCTCCTTGGCCATGGAGCTGCCTTCCACTTTGAGGGTTGAGCAACTATCCCAACTGTCAGAATACCTTCCATGGGGAAGGAGGAGTTCTCTATTGTGCTTCAGGTTCCCCCAATGGCAAGGATTTCAGCAAAGGTGTGGGTACAGATGCCTGAATACCAAGAATAGAAGAGAAGACAGACTTGGGCCATAGCTGGTCTCACATGCTGTATATGGGCCCTGATCTCTCAGTGGCTGACACTAGGTCCTGGCTCCGGCTATGTCAGACACAGCACTAGTGCCCAGGGCAGCCTATGAATCAGGGTTCCGTCTAGCACCGAGAAGATTGACCATCATATGGAGTTTCTGGGCAGACTCTCCAGGCCCTTTTTCTTTCTATGGGGAAGGCAGAATATTGTGTTGTAGCTCCAGAATTCCCTCACAATAGGGCTTGTGGACCAGTAGGCTGAGGATGGAATTGTAAACCCAAGCTATGGCTTAATTCAGTCAAACTAAAGGCAGTTCCAGTGTGCAGCGATCGAATTTAAATCCAGCACCTGAGTAAGGGCAGATGTCAGATGTTTGCTCATGCTGGAGTTTGTGTCTATGATGACTGACAAATGGAGTGGTGGCTTCAAGAGGAAATGGAGGATTTCCCACGCTGGGGCTTGTGAGATGCTCCAAACAGAAGGTTTCCTTCTACCGGACAGGGGCATTCTGTTTTTTTGTCTCAAGGGTCCCCGCCAATTGCAAAGTTTGTGTAGCAGAGCACCCCCGTATGGTTGCCTGGAAACCACACCTCCACTGACCATTGCAGCTTAGGAACATGGCAAGTTCATTCTGGTGGCTCTGGGGCGAAGTACTAAGGGCTTATTTTTACATGGAATGTCATGAATATGGGTAACAATGCTGTTTTGTTACCTGGGAATTCTTAGCCTGTCATCTGTACACATCCTTGGTATTAAGGCAACTTTCCACAGACCTTTCCTGTAACCCTGCCAATGGGGGAACCTGAAGCACAATAGAGAACTCCTCTTTCCATTGCAGGAAGCCTGGCTGTTGCAATGGGTGTCCAACCCTCAAATTGGGATCCAGCTATATGGCCAATGAGACTACGCCCTCTCCTGAGGGCCCCCCTGGGCACAAAGAGGCATGATGACCCTCAGCCTGAGCATGCTTTCAAACAAGCCCTCTCTGTTACACCATTAGGATCCTGCATTGCAGGCCTGGAATGCCCCTAGGCCCAAATCCTAACACTTGGTGGGATATCCGGGCACCCAGACCCAGAGCCCGTCTCTGGAATCCCTGTTTTGGCATAAGCCTAAGTTGGAAAACAGCATTCTTCCCTGTTTTGGAGCACCCCTAAGATGGAAAAGAGCACTCTTTTCTTCTCTGAAAAACCACCAATCTATGGAGATCCACCAGGATCCTTAGAGAGGAAAAGTCTCCCATTGAACCATGAGACCACGTCTACATTCAGAGCCCATCCTGGACACACAATCCAGATAGAAAAGCCTGTGCTACCAGCTTTCAGTCACCCTAATTACAGTTCCTGACGTGATGCCTTCTAGGTCTATGCATTGGACCTGCCATCACCTTGCCACTATCCCTGACCCAAATTTGTGTTTTCAGACTTCCCTCCCAAAACCATGGCTCTCATATCCTCAAGGAGGTGGTCTCTGAAGCCTTACCACAGGACTGGGCCTGCCATCCCCAAGGAAACTGTGCCCATCACAGTTCCCCAAAGCCTCCAAGTTAGGAGAAACCTGCAAGGCCCCTGAGCCCACCCCAATAGTGGAAGTGGCTCTGGATGCAAATGCACAGTCTGAAACACCCTGATCACCTACATCCAGTCAGACAACCATATCAATGGTCCTTAGTAAGAAAATTGAACCTGATGGGCACCAAGGACATCATTGGATCTCTAGATTAGGTTGCCAGCATCAATCCTCAGAGGCCTGTTCTTGAATACCAAGTCAGGATACAACATATGTACCCTGAGCCACAAAACAGAACATCTCCTCTCCCAAGATGGAAACTGTGCACATCGACCTGTGCCAAACCCTCAGCGTGGCCCTTAGCCACCAATACATTCTAAGACCTCCCTTGTAACAAACCAGTTTTGGGACACATCTGTAAGAGATTCCAAGTCAACTCAAGGCCTTGGTACTTGGCACCAGAACCACCAAAACGAACCTGTCATGTTCCTCAGCTGCAATGGTCATTGGACGTGTGCTTTCCAGTCATCCATGCGGGAGGGCTCTGCTACGCAAACTTCCACTTGAGGGACCCTGGAGGAAAAAAAAAACAGACTCCTCCTGTCCATTAGAAGGAAACCTTGTTGTTTGGAGCATCTCACAATCTTAAGCGTGGGTAATCCTCCATTGCCTCCTGAAGCCACCCCTCCATTAGTCGTCATCCTAGACACAAACTCCAGTGTGAGCAAATATCTGACATCTGCCCTTACTCAGGTGCTGGATATCTCGTATAAGCTGCTGCACATTGAAACTGACTTCCGCTTGGCACTCAATTTAAGCATAGCTGGTGTTTACAATTGCATTCTCACCCTATTTGTCCCCAAACCCTCTTGATAGGGAATTCTGGATCCATAAGGCAGCATTCTGCCTGCCCCACAGAAAGAAGTGCTTCGTGAGTCTCGCCAGAAACCCTACATGAGGATCAATTTACTCGGCCCTGGAGAGAACCCCAATATATAGACTTCTCTGGCCACTAGTGCTGTGTCTGACACAGCCTGAGCCCAGACCTCGTGTCAGCCACCCAGAGAGCGGGGCCCATATCCAGCATGTGAGAACGGCCATGGCCCAAATCTGTCATCTCTATGCATCCTTGGTATTCAGGCATCTGTCCCCAGACCTTTGCTGTAATCCCTGCCTATGGGGGAACATGAAGCACAATAGATATTTCCTCCTTCCCCATGGCTGGAAACCTGGACATTGGAATGTGTGTCCATCCCTCAGTGTGGGAGCCAGAAAATGGACAATGGGACCACGCCCACTCCTGAGGGCCACCCTGAGCACAAACAGGCATTGTAATGCTCAGCCTGAGCATGTTTCCAAACAAGCCCTCTCAGTTGCACCACCAAGATCCTGCATTGCAGGCCTGGTCTGCCCATAAGCCCAAATCCCAACCCTTGGTGGGATTTTCCAGGCGCCTAGACCCAGAGCCCATCTCTGGAATCTCTGTTTTGGGGCACACCTAAGATCGAAAATAGCAGTCTTCCCATACCAAAAAGTCATCAAAATATTGGGAGCCGCCTGTATCCTTAGAGGAAAAATCTCCCATGGACCCATGAGGCCACAGCTACATTCTGAGGTCACCCTAGACACACAATCCAGATATAAATCCTGTGCTTCCACCTTCGGGTCATTCCAGTTACTGTTCCTGACGAGTAGCCTTCCAGGTCTACACATTGCCCTGTGATAACCTAGCCACTAAACCTAACCCAAGTTTGTGTTTGCAGACTTCCCTCCCAGAACCATGGCTCACATGCCCTCCAGGGTGGAGTCTCTGGAGCCACACCACAGGACTGTGCTTGCCATCCCCATGGAAATTGTGCATGTCAGTTAACCAAACCCTCCAGAGTTGGTTGAAACATTCAAGGCCCCTGTGGCCACCCCAATATTGGAGGTTACTCTGGACATAAGTGCACAGTCTGAAACGCCCTGATCACCTACATCCTGGCAGACACCCAAGTCAACTGTCCTAAGTCTGAAGATTGAACCTCTCATGCCCCTGGGACTCATTGGAACCCTAGATTAGGTTGTCGGGCATCTGTCTTCAGAGGCCTGTTCTTGAATAGGAACTTATGATACGGCATGTGGTCCCTGAGCCACAAAACACTACATCTCCTGTCCCCAGAAGGTAACCGTGCTCTTCGACCTGTGTTAAACCCTCAGGGTAGGAGAATACTGCAGGCACCTTAGCCACCAACACATTCTAAGATCTACCTGGTAAAAAAAAACCAGCATTGTAACCCATCTTCAAGAGATTCCATGTCAACTCAAGACCTTGGTGCTTCGCCCCAGAAGCACCGTAAAGAACCTGCATGTTCCTCAGCTGCATTGGTCAATGGAGGTGTGCTTTCCAGGCATCCATGTGGAAGGGCTCTGCTACCCATACTTTTCACATGGGGGGCCCTGCAGAAAACATACCAGACTCTAACTGTCCAGTAGAAAAAACAACCTTGCTGTTTGGAGTATCTCACATGCATCAGCCTCTTGATGCCACTCCTCCATTCGGTCATCAGAGACACAAACTCCAGTGTGCGTAAACATCTGAAATCCACCTTTACTCAGGTGCTGGATATTTCATTTGTTGGCCACGATAGATACAAACTCTATCATGAGCAGACATCTGACCCTCGCCTGTACTCAGATGCTGGAGATCTCGAAAAAAACCACTGCACATTGGAACGGCCATGTTCTCGGCACTGAGATTAAGCATAGATTGTGTTTTATGCCTTCTGTTCTCACACTTCTCGCCTTCAAGTCCCCCATATTGGGAATTTGGGAGCCACAATGCAGCCTTCTGCCTGCCCACCAGAAAAAAGAGGTGCCCTATGGGTCTGCGTGAAACTCCATATAAGGTTCCACCAGCACAGCCCTCTATAGCACCACAATATCATAGGCCACCTTGTGAACTAATGCTCTGTCTGACACAGCTCGAGCCCCGACCTCCTGGTAGCCACCTAGATAGCGGGACCCATATCTGGCAGGTGTGACCTGCCTTGACCTGAGTCCTTCATCTCAAACCAACCTGGTTATTCACGTACCAGTCCCAGAACATAGCTCAAATTACTGTGCATGGGGGAATCTGAAGCACAAAAGAGTACTCCTCCTTCCTCATAGAAGGAAAATTAAATGTTGATATGGTGGTCCAACCCTCATATTGGGATCCAGGTGCATGGAACAAGAGCCAATGCCCACTCAGGATGGGCATCTGGGCACAAACAGGCATTGTGACCCTTACCCTGAGACCCATTTCCAACAAGTCTCCATGGGAGCTGAACCAAAGCCCCACAGAGCCAGGCAGTCAAGACTCTAGGCCCAAATACTAAGCCTTTGTAGGGTTATCCAGGCACAGGGACCTATAACCCATCTCTGGAATCCCTGTGTTGACGGGAGCCGTGAAACAGTAAACCACGCTCTCTCCTTCTCAGTGAGACACCAAACTCTTGGGTGCTGGGCAGAATCCCCAGAGAGGTAGAATATTCCATGGACACATGAGGACACACCACCATTCCAAGGCCATCCTAGACACAATCCAGACAGAAAAGCCTTTGCTCCTGCCTCCCAGCCACACGAATTTCAAATCCTGAGGAGCTGCCCTCAGCGTCTGCAGATCGGGGCTGCCATCACCTCCCTCCTAATTGATACACAATTTTGTGTCTGAAGACTTTGGTCCCAGAGCCCTTAACCACATTCCCTGCAGGATGGGGCTGACAGAACCACACTACATCACTGGGCCTGATCTCTGGATGAAATTCTGCCGTCTCAGTTGCACAAACCCTCCAGAATAGGAAAAGCCTGCAAGGCCCCTGAGCCCACCCCAATTTCATAGGCCACTCTGGAAAAAATGCACAGTCTGACACAGCCTGAGCATCTACCTCCAGGAAGACTCACAGGTCAAAGTCCCTAAGTCCGAAGGTTGAGGATGACATGCCCCTACAACCTCATAAGAACCCTAGCCTAGATATTCAGGCCTCTGTGCCCAGAGGCCTGGTCTTGAAATCCAACATATGATCCGACATGTGGTCCCTGAGCCATACAAGAGAACCCCTCCTGTCCCGAGAAGGGAACCTGGCTCCTGGGAACTGGGTCTAACCCTCAGGTAGGAGAATCCTGCATGGCCACAGACCCACAACCACATTCTTTTTTTTAATATAGATTTTATTTATTTATTTGACAGAGAGAGATCACAAGTAGGCATAGAGGAAGGCAGAGAGAGAGAGAGGAAGAAGCAGGCTCCCTGCTGAGCAGAGAGCCCGATGCGGGACTCAATCCCAGGACCCTGAGATCATGACCTGAGCCGAAGGCAGCGGCTTAGCCCATTGAGCCACCCAGGCACCCTCACCACCACATTCTAAGGTCTCCCTGGACACCAAGCAGCATTGTGACTCATTAGACTGAGAACATCCGTCAACTTAGATCACTTGGAAATTTGAACAAAAACCAGCAGATCAAGCCTGCAATGTTCCTCAGCTGCAATGGTCATGCAAGGAAGACTTCCCAGGCCCCCATTCAGAGACCTCTGCTGTCGAATCTTTCTATATGGGGGACCCTGGAGCCTTGTAAGCGGACTTCCCCTGTCCCACAGTAGGACACCTTGCTGTTTGGAGCAGCTCACAAGGTCCTGCTTGGGAAAATCTCCAAGAATTCTTGAGGCCACCCCACAATTCGTTGACCATCATGGATGCAAACCCAGCGTGAGCAGACATCTGACCCTCGCCCATACTCAGGTGCTGGAAATCTCGAAACAACCACTGCACAATGGAATGGTCCTGTGGTCGGCACTGAGCTTATCCGTGGCTTGTGTTTTCAGACTTCTGTCTTCACACTCCTCGCCTACAAGCCCTCCATATTGGGAATTCTGAAGCCACAGTGCAGCTTTCTGCCTGCCCACCAGAAAGAAGAAGTGCCCTATGGGTCTTCGCAGAAACCCACATGAGGATCCTCCTGAACGGCCCTCAATGGCACCCCAATATAATAGACCGACCTCTGCATAAATTGTCTGTCTGACATCGCCTGATCCACGACCTCCTGTCAGCCACCCAGATAGTGGGCCCCATATCCTCCAGGTGGGTCCAACATTGGCCCGAGGCCATCATCTTGAAGCAACCTGGATATTCAGGTACCTGTCCCAGACTTAGCTCAAATTCCTGCCCATAGGGGACTCGGAAGCA
This sequence comes from Mustela nivalis, assembly GCF_964662115.1. Classification (NCBI taxonomy): domain Eukaryota; kingdom Metazoa; phylum Chordata; class Mammalia; order Carnivora; family Mustelidae; genus Mustela; species Mustela nivalis. The sequence continues at coordinate 54,688 of NW_028134295.1, read as the reverse complement.
CAAAAGAGTGCTCCTCCTTCCCCATGGCCAGAAAACTGAATGTTGAGATGGCTGTACAACCCTGAGTGGGAACCAGGTGCATGGTCCATGAGACCACGCCTACACAGGATGGGCAGCTGGGCACAAACAGGCATTGTGACCCTCAGAATGAGACCCCTTTCCAAAGATCCCCCTTGGGATCTGGACCAGGAACCCAAATCGAAGCTTTGGTTAAGTTTTCCCAGTGTCTGGACCCAGAAACCATCTCTGGAATCCCTGTTTGGACAGGATCCCAGAGATGGAATACAGTCTTTTCCTCTTCCCCAGAAAGAAATCAAACTCTTGGGTGCCAAGCAGAATCACCAGAGTGGAAGAATATCCCATGGACACATGAGGTCACCCCTCCATTTAGTGGCCATCCTAGACACACAATCCAGACAGAAAAGCCTGTGCTCCTCCCTCCCAGCCACCTGAATTTCAAATCCCGAGGAGCTTCCCTCAGGGTCTTCAGATTCGGACTGCCATCACCTCACTCCTATCTCTTATCCGAGGTTGTGTCTAAAGTCTTTGGTTCCAAAGTCCTGACACACATGACCTCCAGGATGGGGCCTCGAGAAACACATGACATCACTGGCCCTGCTCTCCTGAGGAAACCCTGCCCATCTCAGTTTCCCAAAATGTCCAGATTAGGAGAAAACTGCAAGGCCCCTGACTGCACCCCAATATCATAGGCCACTCTGGAAAAAGTGCACAGCCTGACACAGCCTCAGCACCTACCTCCAGGATGACATGCAGGCCAATGGCACTTAGTCCGAAGATTGAAACTTCCATGGCCCTAAAACCTCATCAGAACCCTAGCTTATGTTTTGAGGTCTCTCTCCCTAGAGGTCTGTTCTGGAAATTCAAGCATATGGTCCAACCTGTGGTCCGTGAGCCATACAAGAGCACACCTCCTGTCCCAAGAAGGAAACCTGGCTCCTGGGTACTGGGTCTAATCCTAAGGATAGAGAATCCTCAATGGTCAGAGAGCCGCCACCACATTCTAAGGTCTCCCTGGACACCAAGCAGCATTGGGACCTGTTAGACTGAGAACTTCCATCAACGCAAATCACTTGGAACTTGGAATCAGTGTCATTGGTTCAAGCTTACCCTGTTCCTCAGCTGCAATGGTAACAAGAGATTGGCTTCCCAGGCCTCCATTCAGAGAGCATTGCTATCGAATCTTCCATATGGGGGACCCTGGAGCCCTGTAAGAAGACTTCTGCTGTCCCTTAGTAGGACACCTTGATGTTTGGAGCAGCTCACAAGCTCCAGCTTGGAAAAACCTCCAAGAATTCTTGAGGCCTCCCCACCATTTGTTGGCCATCATGGATACAAACTCCAGCGTGAGCAGACATCTTCCCCTCGCCCAGGTGCTGGAGATCTCGAAACAACTGCTGTACATTGGAATAGACATGTGCTCGGCACTGAGCGTAACCGTAGCTTATGTTTTCATACTTCTGTCCTCACACTCCTCGCCTGCAAACCCTCCAACTTGGATATTCTGGAGCCGTAATGCAGCCATCTGCCTGCTCACCAGATAGAAGAAGTGAAGAAAGGGTCTGTGCAAAAATCCCCCATGAGGATCCAGTTGCACAGCTCTCAAAAGCACCCCAATATCATAGGCCGAACTCTCCACGAATGTTCTGTCTGACACAGCTCGAGCCCGAGCTCCTGACAGCCACCCAGAAAGCAGGCCTCATTTTCTGCAGGTGGGTCCTGCCTTGGCCCGAGGACCTCATCTCAAAGTGAACTGGGTATTCAGGCCCCTGTCCCAGAACTTAGCTCAAATTCCTGCCCATGGGGGAACCTGAAGCATAAAAAAGTACACCTCCTTCCCCATGGCAGGAAAACTGAATGTTGAGATGGCAGTCCAACCCTCAGAGTGGGAGCCAAGTGCATATCCCATGAGGTCACACCCACTCAGCATGGGCATCTGGGCAAAAATAGGCATTGTGACCCTCAGAATGAGACCCATTTCCAACAAGAACACTCGGGAGCTGTACCAGGAAAACATAGAGCAGGACCCTAGGCCCAAATCCTAAGCCTTGTTGCGGTGATCCAGGCTCCAGAACCCAGGACCCATCTCTGGAAAGGCTGTTTGGACGGGATCCCTGACTCATAAAACTGCGCTCCTCCCATCCCCCAGAAATACACCAAACTCTTGGGTGCCGAGCAGAATTCCCAGAGAGGTAGAATCTCACATGGACCCATGAGGCCACCCCTCCATTTCGTGGCCATCATAGACAAACAAGTCAGACAGAAAAGACTGTGCTCCTGCCTCACAGCCGTCCGAATTTCATATCTGGAGATGCTTCGCTCAGGGTCTACAGATTGGGTCTGCCATCACCTCGAGCTTAACTCTTACCCGAGTTTGTGTCTGAAGACTTTGGACCCAGAGTTTTGACCCATATGCCCTCCAGGATGGGGCCTCCAGGAACACACAACAGCACTGGGCCAGCTCTCCCAAGGAATGTCAGCCTGTCTCAGTTTCCCAACCCACCAGATTAAGAGAAAATTGCAAGGCCCCTAATACCACCCCAATTCCATAGGAAGCTCCAGAAAAAATGCATAGTCTGACACAGCCTCAGAATATACCTCCAGGAAGACACCCAGGTTAATGGGAAGGGATGAAATGGCCTAACCCATGGCAGTTTCGATGTGCTGGGTGTGAAGCCAACTGTCTCAATGTCTCTCACAAGGTCTGGGCTCAGGCTATGTAAGACAGAGCATAGTGTTTAGGGTAGCCTATGCAATTGGGGTGTTCCCGAGGGCTGAGCAGGTTGATTTTCATTTGGGGTTTCTGAGCAATGCCATAGACAATGTTTTTTTGGGGGGCAGGCAGAGTGCTTCGTTCTGGAACCAGAATTCCCAATCATGAGGGTTTGGGCCAGGAGTGCTAGGGTAGAGTCTGAAAACAAAACATAGGGTGAGGTGGGGAGCAGGCCCACTCTGCAAAGGCTGAAAGGATATCTCATGCATCTGAAGTCAGGCTGAGGATCAGACATTGGCTGAGGTTGGATTGTGCCCTTGATGGCACCTTCATGAAGCAGGTGCCTCATGAGGCCAACGAAGTTTTCCCACGCTGAGTTTGGAGGTTGCCACAAACCACAAGGTTTCCTTCTGCGAGACAGTCGAGTCCTGTTGAATGGCTCCAGTACATACCATACAGAAGGACTGAAGAGGAGGGTTCAAAGGATGGATCCCTGAACAACATGCCTCGCATTCCCTTTGGCCATTAACGACAAGATATGTTTGTTCTGCTGGCTCTGGGGCAAGCTAACCAGTGGGCTGAGTTGAAATGGCCTCTCCTGAGGATGCGTCATAATGTGGGTTTCTGTCCATGGAGACCTTGGAATGTGATGGTTGTACTGTGGCCCTGCAGAATTCTCCGACCAGAAGGGTTTGATACAGATCCAGTAAGAAAGCACTCCATGTGGAGACGAGAGAGGTTTGGTTTGGAGCCTCAGAAAAACCTAATATGCTGGTATAAGAAACCAGTCCTCTGAGGACAGACACATGAAAACTAAAGCTAAGGTTCATATTAAAGCCCAAGGGCCTGTCCATTTCAATCTTCTGTCTCTGGGGACACTGTCTGAAAGTCTAAGTGGTGATAATGGCTCAGCTGGTGTCAGAGTGCCCCTTTTAGTCCAGGGCAGCCTACACTATCAGGATGGCCTCAGGGGCCTTGGAACTTTTCCCTAACCTGTAGGGTTGTGGTCAATGGATTGGGCACACTTTCCTTGGAGATGGCAGGCACAATCTTTCACTGTGGCTCCAGATGCCCTAGCCTGGAGGGTGTGTGGGTCCAGGCTGTGGGCACATAAGTCTGAAAACAAAAACTCAGCTTCTGAGTGGCGCCGAGGGTATGGCAGGCCGGATGTACAGATAAAGAGTGAGCTCCTTGGCTTGTGAATCAAGGGCGAGATTCCTTCAGGCTTTTGTCTCTGGATGCGTCCAGGATAGCCGTGGATTGTAGGGGGTGGCCTCAGTGACTGTGGACGAGTAACCTCTCTGGGGATTTGTCCCAGCTAACAGGAGTTTTGGGTCATTTTGTGGGAAGGGTGGAGTCCTGATGTCTGGCTCATGTGTCTCTCCAAGAAAGTGATTCCAGAGCAGAGCCCCAGGAACAGGGGGGAGACTGGAAAACTCAAACACTGGTGAGGATTGGGTGTATAGGGGCTTGGCACGCCCCATATGAGGGCTCTTGGTCAAGGCCCTGACAGGCCTTTCTTTGATATTGGGCTCATGCTGAGGGTCACAGAGTGAATTTGTGCCCAAGGCAGCACTCAAGTTTGGGCGTGGTTTCAGGGGAAATGAAGGTTTCTCCCACCCTGAAGGTGTGACTCCATGCCAAGAGCAAGCCTTACAGCCATGGGGAAGAAGGAGTTCTGATTTGTGCTTCAGATGCCAAACTGTGTGGGGAATTGATATAATATCTGGGTTTAGATATCGGAAATCCAAGGTTAGGAAGATATAACGGCATAAGACCATGGCGTGTCAGAAGTGCTAGGTGTGTGGCCAGCTGTCTCCTTGCCTGTCTGGACGTCTGGCATCAGGCTGTGAAAGGCAGAGCATTAGTGCCCAGAGCAGCCTATCAAATCTGAGTGCCGTCGAGGCAAGAGCAGGTTGATCCTCATCTGGGTTTTATGGAAAGCCCCACAAGGAAACGTTTTCTACCGGTGGGCAGTAACTGGGCAGGCTTGTGGTTCTGCAATTCCTACTCTGGAGGGATTGTTTGCCAGGAGTGTGAGGAAGGAAGTCTGAAAACACAAGCTAGCATGAGGTTTGGGACCGAGGGCACGGCAGGCCACTTTGCAGAGGCTGAATCAAGATCTCCTGCATTGCGGTCATATCTACTATGAGACGTGCTTCAAGCTAGAGTTTTTGACCATGATGGCCTCTCCTTGAAAGATATGAGGGCTTCATGAGGCCCGCCAGGTTTGCCGTTTTCTCCTACACTGAAGGTTTGACTCACTGCCAGCAGCAAAGTTTCTTGCCATGGGGAAGGAGGGGTTTTGACTTATGCATCAGGTTCCCCCCTGTGCAGGGATTGGAGATAAGGTCTAGGTTCCGATGACTGAAAACCCAGGTTGGGAATGGATGGTGGCCTAAGGCAGTGGCGGGTCCAATGTGCTGGGTGTGCAGCCAGCTGTGTCGGTGTCTGTTGGAAGGTCTGGGCTCAGGCTTTTGAGAAAGAGCATCAGTGTTTAAGGTAGCCTATGCAATTGGGGTGTTGCCGAGGGCCAAGCAGTTTGATCCTCATTTGGGGTTTCTGTGCAGCACCATAGACAATGTTTTTCTCCTGGGAGGCAGGAAGAGTGCTTCAGTGTGGCCCCAGAATTCCCAGTAGGGAGGGTTTGTGGGCCAGGAGTGTGAGGACAGAAGTCTGAAAACACAAGCTAGTGTGAGGATTGGAGCCAAGGGCAGAGCAGGCCCACTCTGCAGAGGCTGAATCAAAATCTCCTGCATCTGAAGTCAGGCTGAGGATCAGACGTTGGCTGAGACTGGAGTATGTGTCCATGATGGCACCTTCATGAAGCGGGGGCCTCATGAGGCCAAGGAAGTTTTCCCACGCTGAGTTTGGAGGTTGCCCCAAACCACATGATTTCCTTCTGCGGGACATTCGAGTCCTGTTGCATGGCTCCAGGACATACCAAACGGAAGGACTGGAGAGCAGGGTTCGAAGGATGGATCACTGTACAGCATGCCTCGCATTCCCCTTGGCTATAAGCGACAAAATATGTTTGATCTGCTGCCTCTGGGGCACGCTACCCAGGGGGCTGTGTTGAAAAAGCCTCTCCTGAGGATGCGTCATAATGTGCGTTTGGAGTCCATGGAGACCTTGGAATGTGCTGGTTGTTCAGTGGCCCTGCGGAACTCTCCTACCTGAAGGGTTTGATACATCCCCAGTAAGAAAGCTCCCCATGTGGAGACGAGAGAGGTTTGGTTTGGTGCGTCAGAAAAGCCCCGTGTGCTGGTCTATGAAAACAGTCCTCTGAGGACGGACACATGGAAACCAAAGAAAGGTTCAGATTAGGGCCTGGGGGCCTGTCCATTTCAACCTTCTGTCTCTGGGGACACTGTCTGAGAGTCTAAGTGGACATAGTTGATCCGCTGGTGTCAGAGAGCCCCTCTTAGTCCAGGGTGGTCTCCACTATTGATGGCCTCAGGGGCTTGGAGCTTTTCCCTAACCTGTAGGGTTGTGGTCATGGATTTGGCACACTTTCCTTGGAGAGGGCAGGCACAATTTTTCACTGTGGCTCCAGAGGGCCTCGCCTGGGGGTTGTGTGTGTCCAGGCTGTGGGCACAGAAGTCTGAAAACACAAACTCAGCTTAAGAGTGGCGCCTAGGGTATGGCAGGCCTGATGTATAGCCCGAGAGGGAGCTCCGGGGCCTCTGAAACAAGGGCGAGTGGGAGGCATTCCTTCAGGCTTTTGTCTCTGGATGTTGTGTCCGGGATAGCCGTGGATTGGAGGGGGGCCTTAGGATCTGTGGAGGGGTATCCCTCTCTGGGATTTGTCCCAGTTTCCAAGAGTTTGGGGTCATTTTGTGGGAAGGGTGGAGTCGTGTTGTCTGGCTCATGGGTCTCTCCAAGAATTGGATTCAAGGGCAGAGCCCCAGGTACAGGTGGGGCGACTGGAAAACTCAAACCCTGGTGAGGATTGGGTCATAGGGGCTTGGCAAGAACCATATGGGGGCTCTTGTTTAGGCCCTCACAGGCCTTTCTTTGACATGGGGCTCATGCTGAGGATCACAGTGTGAATTTGTGCCCAAGCAGCACTCAAGTTTGGGCGTGGCATCAGGGGCCATGAAGGATTCTCCCACCCTTAAGCTGTGACTCCATGCCAAGAGCAAGCTTTACAGCCATGGGGAAGGAGGAGTTCTGTTTTGTCTTGCGATACCCAGCTGTGTGGAGAATTGATATACTGTCTAGGTTCAGATATCTGAAAACCAAGGTTAGGAAGAGGTGACGGCATAAGGCCATGGCGTGTCCGAAGTGCTGGGTGTGCGGCCATCTGTCTCCTTGTCTGTTTGGACGTCTGGCTTCAGGCTGTGTCAGACAGAGCATGAGTGCCCTGAGCAGCCTATCCAGATCGGGTACCATCGAGGCTCGAGCAGGTTGATCCTCATCTGGGTTTTCTGGAGAGCCCCACAGGGAAACGTTTTTCTTCCGTTGGGCAGACACTGGGCTGGGTTGTGGTTCTGGCGTTCGTAGTCCGGAGGGCTTGTTTGCCAGGAGTGTGAGGAAGGAAGTCTCAAAACACAAGCTACCATGAGGTTTGGACCGAGGGCACGGCAGGGCCACTCTGCAGAGGCTGAATCGAGATCTCCTGCACTGAGGTCATGTCAACCATGAGACGTGCCTCAGGCTAGAATTTTTGTCCAGCATGGCCTCTTCCTGAAGGGTGTGGTGGCTACATGAGGCCAGGGAGGTTTGCCTACGATGGGATTTGTGAACTGCTCCAAACCTCAAGGTTTTTCCTTCTGCACGACAGTCGAGTCCTATTGGATGGTTCAAAGAGGCCCCATACGGAAAGACTCCAGAGCAGGTGTCTAAGCATGGATGCCTGGGAACGCCACCTCATATTCCCACTCTTTAGTCAGGACAAGGCAATCTCAATCTGCGGGCTCCTGGGTGAGCTACCCAGAGGGGAAAGTTGGAATGGACTCTCCTGAAGATGAGTCCTACTGTGGCTTGGTGGCCTGGGAGACCTTGCAATGTGGAGGTGGCTCAGGGACTCTGCAGGATTCTCCAACATGAGGTGTTTGACACGGCTCCAACAAGGAAACTTCCCATGAGGAGACGAGAGGAGTTCTGTTCAGTGCCTCAGGAAAGCCCCATACCCTGTCCTTCGAACCAAAGCCTCTGAGGAGTGACACCTGGAAACCAAAGCAAGAGTTGAGACTACGGCCTATAGGCCTGTCCGGCTCAACCTTCTGTCTCTGTTGACATCTGTGTGCATGCATTCATGGATGTAACTGCTCAATTGTGTCCGAATGCCCCTGTGAGTCCAGTGAGGCTCCCAGTAGTGGGATGTCCTCGGAGGCCTTAGGTTTCTCATATTCTGGAGGTGTGTGGCCAAAGGAATGGACACAGTTTCCCAGGAGAGAGCAGGCACGGTCCTGTGGTATGGCTCCAGAGGACCCAGCCAAGAGGCTGTGTTTGCCAGTGCTGTGGGGACAGATGTCTGAAAAAGCAAACTTGGCTCAGCTAGGGGCCAATGTAATGGCAGGCCTGATCTCTCGTGCGTGAGGGGAGATCCTCTGGAAATCAAAGTAGGGCAAGTGGGAGGCAGTCACTCAGGATTTTGTCTCTGGGTGTTGCGTTTACAGTGTCCGGTCAGGGTAGGGGTTGTCTCAGAGGCCGAGGAAGAGCCTTCCTCTCGGGGAATTGTCCAAGCTCCCAAGTGTTTGTGTTCATTCTGTGGGAATGAAGAGTACTGTTTTCTGCCACAGGGGACCCCCCAGGAGAGGGACTCTAGAGCACAGCAGTGGGTTCCCTCAACTGGAATACACAACATCTAGTTAGTCCTGGGTGCCTATGGACATGGCAAGCCACATATGCGGGCTCTTGGTCCAGTCACTGAGAGGCGTTACTTGAATAAGGTACTCACGCTCAGAGTCACAATGTGTGTTTGTGCCCAAAACAGCCCTCACGCTTGGGCGTGTCCTCATGGACCATGCCGTTTTCTCCTACACTGAAGGTTTGACTCACTGCCAGCAGCAAGGTTTCTTGCCATGGGGAAGGAGGGGTTCTGACTTGTGCATCAGGTTCCCCCCTGTGCAGGGATTGGAGATAAGGTCTAGGTTCCGATGACTGAAAACCCAGGTTGGGAATGGATGGTGGCCTAAGGCAGTGGCGGGTCCAATGTGCTGGGTGTGCAACCAGCTGTGTCGGTGTCTGTTGGAAGGTCTGGGCTCAGGCTATTTGCGACAGAGCATCACTGTTTAAGGTAGCCTATGCAATTGGGGTGTTGCCGAGGGCCAAGCAGTTTGATCCTCATTTGGGGTTTCTGGGCAGCGCCATAGACAATGTTTTTCTCCTGGGAGGAAGGCACAGTGCTTCATTGTGGCCCCAGAATTCCCAGTAGGGAGGGCTTGTTGCCCAGGAGTGTGAGGACGGAAGTCTGAAAACACAAGCTAGTGTGAGGATTGGAGCCAAGGGCAGAGCAGGCCCACTCTGCAGAGGCTGAATCAAAATCTCCTGCATCTGAAGTCAGGCTGAAGATCAGACGTTGGCTGAGGCTGGAGTATGTGTCCATGATGGCACCTTAATGAAGTGGGGGCCTCATGAGACCAAGGAAGTTTTCCCACGCTGAGTTTGGAGGTTGCCCCAAACCACAAGGTTTCCTTCTGCGGGACATTCGAGTCCTTTACATGGCTCCAGGACATACCATATGGAAGGACTGGAGAGCAGGGTTCGAAGGATGGATCCCTGTACTGCATGCCTCGCATTCCCATTGGCTATTAGCGACAAGATATGTTTGATCTGCTGCCTCTGGAACACGCGACCCAGGGGGCTGAGATGAAATGGCCTCTCCTGAGGATGCGTCATAATGTGCGTTTGGGTCCATGGAGACCTTGGAATGTGCTGGTTGTTCAGTGGCCCTGCGGAACTCTCCTACCTGAAGTGTTTGATACATCCCAGTAAGAAAGCTGCCCATGTGGAGATGAGAGAGGTTTGGTTTGGTGCCTCAGAAAAGCCCCATATGCTGGTCTACGAAAACAGTCCTCTGAGAACGGAAACATGGAAACCAAAGCTAAGGTTCAGATTAGGGCCTGGGGGCCTGTCCTTTTCAACCTTCTGTCTCTGGGGACACTGTCTGAGAGTCTAAGTGGAGATAGTTGCTCCGCTGGTGTCAGAGAGCCCCTCTTAGTCCAGGGTGGCCTATACTATTGATGGCCTCAGGGACCTTGGAGCTTTTCCCTAACCTGTAGGGTTGTGGTCAATGGATTGGGCACACTTTCCTTGGAGAGGGCAGGCACAATCTTTCGCTGTTTGGTCCAGATGCCCTAGCCTGGATGTTGTGTGGGTCCAGGCTGTGGGCACAGAAGTCTGAATACACCAACTCAGCTTATGAGTGGCTCCTAGGGTATGGCAGGCCGGATGTACAGCCCGAGAGGGAGCTCCTGGGCCTCTGAAACTAGGGCGAGTGGGAGGCGTTCCTTCAGGCTTTTGTCTCTGGATGTTGTGTCCGGGATAGCCGTGGATTGGAGCGGTGGCCTCAGGTACTGTGGACGAGTATCCCTCTCTGGGGATTTGTCCCAGCTCCCAAGAGTTTGGGGTCATTTTGTGGGAAGGGTGGAGTCGTGTTGTCTGGCTCATGGGTCTCTCCAAGAAAGGGATTCCAGAGCAGAGCTCCAGGTACGGGCGGGGCGACTGGAAAATTCACACCGTGGTGAGGATTGGGTGCATAGGGGCTTGGCAAGCCCCATATGTGGGCTCTTGGTCCAGGCCCTGACAGGCCTTTCTTTGACATGGGGCTCATGCTGAGGGTCACAGTGTGAATTTGTGCCCAAGCAGCACTCAAGTTTGGGCGTGGCATCAGGGGCCATGAAGGTTTCTCCCACCCTGAAGGTGTGACTCCATGCCAAGAGCAAGCTTGACAGCCATGGAGAAGGAGGAGTTCTGTTTTGTGCTTGCTATACCCAGCTGTGTGGAGAATTGATATAATGTCTAGGTTCAGATATCTGAAAACCAAGGTTAGGATGAGGTGACGGCATAAGACCATGGCGTGTCCGAAGTGCTGGTTGTGCGGCCAGCTGTCTCCTTGTCTGTTTGGACGTCTGGCGTCAGGCTGTGTCAGGCAGAGCATGAGTGCCCAGAGCAGCCTATCCAGTTCGGGTACCGTCGAGGCCCGAGCAGGTTGATCCTCATCTGGGTTTTCTGGAGAGCCCCACAGGGAAACGTTTTTCTTCCGTTGGGCAGACACTGGGCTGGGTTGTGGTTCTGGCGTTCGTAGTCCGGAGGGCTTGTTTGCCAGGAGTGTGAGGAAGGAAGTCTGAAAACACAAGCTAGCGTGAGGTTTGGGACCGAGGTCACGGCATGCCCACTCTGCAGAGGCTGAATCGGGATCTCCTGCACTGAGGTCATGTCAACTATGAGACGTGCCTCAGGCTAGAGTTCTTGTCCAGTATGGCCTCTTCCTGAAGGGTGTGGGGGCTTCATGAGGCCAGAAAGTTTTGCCTACGGTGGGATTTGTGAACTGCTCCAAAACTGAAGGTTACCTTCTGCACGACAGTCGAGTCCTATTGGATGGTTCCAAGAGGCCCCATATGGAAAGACTCGAGAGCAGGTGTCTAAGCATGGATGCCTGGGAACGCCACCTCATATTCCCACTCTTTAGTCAGGACAAGGCAGGCTCAATCTGCGGGCTCCTGGGTGAGCTACCCAGAGGGGAGAGTTGAAATGGACTCTCCTGAAGATGAGTCCTACTGTGGCTTGGTGGCCTGGGAGACCTTGGAATGTGGAGGTGGCTCAGGGACTCTGCAGGATTCTCCAACATGAGGTGTTTGACACGGCTCCCACAAGGAAACTTCCCATGTGGAGACGAGAGGAGTTCTGTTCCGTGCCTCAGGAAAGCCCCATACCCTGTTCTTCAAACCAAAGCCTCTGAAGAGTGACACCTGGAAACCAAAGTAAGAGTTGAGACTACGGCCTAAAGGCCTGTCCGGCTCAACCTTCTATCTCTGTTGTCATCTGTGTGCATGCATTCATGGATGTAGCTGCTCAGCTTGTGTCCGAATGCCCCTGTGAGTCCAGTGAGGCTCCCAGTAGTGGGATGTCCTCGGAGGCCTTGAGGTTTCTCATATTCTGAAGGTGTGTGGCCAAATGAATGGACACAATTTCCCAGGAGAGAGCAAGCACGGTCCTGTGGTATGGCTCCAGAGGACCCAGCCTAGAGGCTCTGTTTGCCAGGGCTGTGGGGACAGATGTCTGAAAAAGCAAACTTGGCTCAGCTAGGGGCCAATGTAATGGCAGGCCTCATCTCTAGTCCGTGAGAGGAGATCCTCTGGAAATCAAATTAGGGCAAGTGGGAGGCAGTCACTCAGGATTTTGTCTCTGGGTGTTGCGTTTACAGTGTCCGGTCAGGGTAGGGGTTGTCTCAGAGGCCGAGGAAGAGCCTTCCTCTCAGGGGATTGTCCAAGCTCCCAAGTGTTTGTGTTCATTCTGTGGGAATGAAGAGTACTGTTTTCTGCCACAGGGGACCCCCCAGGAGAGGGACTCTAGAGCACAGCAGTGGGTTCCCTCAACTGGAATACACACCATCTAGTTAGTCCTGGGTGCCTATGGGCATGGCAAGCCCCATATGCGGGCTCTTGGTCCAGTCACTGAGAGGCGTTACTTGAATAAGGTACTCACGCTGAGGGTCACAATGTGTGTTTGTGCCCAAGGCGGCCCTCACGCTTGGGCGTGGCCTCATGGGCCATGCTGTTTTCTCCTACACTGAAGGTTTGACTCACTGCCAGCAGCAAGGTTTCTTGCCAGGGGGAAGGAGGGGTTCTGACTTGTGCATCAGGTTCCCCCCTGTGCAGGGATTGGAGATAAGGTCTAGGTTCCGATGACTGAAAACCCAGGTTGGGAATGGATGGTGGCCTAAGGCAGTGGCGGGTCCAATGTGCTGGGTGTGCAGCCAGCTGTGTCGGTGTCTGTTGGAAGGTCTGGGCTCAGGCTTTTTGCGACAGAGCATCACTGTTTAAGGTAGCCTATGCAATTGGGGTGTTGCCGAGGGCCAAGCAGATTGATCCTCATTTGGGGTTTCTGGGCAGCGCCATAGACAATGTTTTTCTCCTGGGAGGCAGGCACAGTGCTTCATTGTGGCCCCAGAATTCCCAGTAGGGAGGGTTTGTGGGCCAGGAGTGTGAGGACGGAAGTCTGAAAACACAAGCTAGTGTGAGGATTGGAGCCAAGGGCAGAGCAGGCCCACTCTGCAGAGGCTGAATCAAAATCTCCTGCATCTGAAGTCAGGCTGAGGATCAGACGTTGGCTGAGGCTGGAGTATGTGTCCATGATGGCACCTTCATGAAGTGGGGGCCTCATGAGGCCAAGGAAGTTTTCCCACGCTGAGTTTGGAGGTTGCCCCAAACCACAAGGTTTCCTTCTGCGGGACATTCGAGTCCTGTTGCATGGCTCCAGGACATACCATATGGAAGGACTGGAGAGCAGGGTTCGAAGGATGGATCCCTGTACAGCATGCCTCGCATTCCCATTGGCTATTAGCGACAAGATATGTTTGATCTGCTGCCTCTGGAACACGCGACCCAGGGGGCTGAGATGAAATGGCCTCTCCTGAGGATGCGTCATAATGTGCGTTTGGGTCCATGGAGACCTTGGAATGTGCTGGTTGTTCAGTGGCCCTGCGGAACTCTCCTACCTGAAGTGTTTGATACATCCCAGTAAGAAAGCTGCCCATGTGGAGATGAGAGAGGTTTGGTTTGGTGCCTCAGAAAAGCCCCATATGCTGGTCTACGAAAACAGTCCTCTGAGAACGGAAACATGGAAACCAAAGCTAAGGTTCAGATTAGGGCCTGGGGGCCTGTCCATTTCAACCTTCTGTCTCTGGGGACACTGTCTGAGAGTCTAAGTGGAGATAGTTGCTCCGCTGGTGTCAGAGAGCCCCTCTTAGTCCAGGGGGGCCTACACTATTGATGGCCTCAGGGGCCTTGGAGCTTTTCCCTAACCTGTAGTGTTGTGGTCAATGGATTGGGCACACTTTCCTTGGAGAGGGAAGGCACAATCTTTCGCTGTGGCCCTAGAGGCCCTAGCCTGGAGGTGTGTGGGTCCAGGCTGTGGGCACAGAAGTCTGAATACACCAACTCAGCTTATGAGTGGTGCCTAGGGTATGGCAGGCCGGATGTACAGCCCGAGAGGGAGCTCCTGGGCCTCTGAAACAAGGGCGAGTGGGAGGCGTTCCTTCAGGCTTTTGTCTCTGGATGTGGTGTCCGGGATAGCCGTGGATTGGAGCGGTGGCCTCAGGTACTGTGGACGAGTATCCCTCTCTGGGGATTTGTCCCAGCTCCCAAGAGTTTGGGGTCATTTTGTGGGAAGGGTGGGGTCGTGTTGTCTGGCTCATGGGTCTCTCCAAGAAAGGGATTCCAGAGCAGAGCTCCAGGTACGGGCGGGGCGACTGGAAAATTCACACCGTGGTGAGGATTGGGTGCATAGGGGCTTGGCAAGCCCCATATGTGGGCTCTTGGTCCAGGCCCTGACAGGCCTTTCTTTGACATGGGGCTCATGCTGAGGGTCACAGTGTGAATTTGTGCCCAAGCAGCACTCAAGTTTGGGCGTGGCATCAGGGGCCATGAAGGTTTCTCCCACCCTGAAGGTGTGACTCCATGCCAAGAGCAAGCTTGACAGCCATGGGGAAGGAGGAGTTCTGTTTTGTGCTTGCTATACCCAGCTGTGTGGAGAATTGATATAATGCATAGGTTCAGATATCTGAAAACCAAGGTTAGGATGAGGTGACGGCATAAGACCATGGCGTGTCCGAAGTGCTGGGTGTGCGGCCAGCTGTCTCCTTGTCTGTCTGGACGTCTGGCGTCAGGCTGTGTCAGGCAGAGCATGAGTGCCCAGAGAGCCTATCCAGTTCGGGTACCGTCGAGGCCCGAGCAGGTTGATCCTCATCTGGGTTTTCTGGAGAGCCCCACAGGGAAACGTTTTTCTTCCGTTGGGCAGACACTGGGCTGGGTTTTGGTTCTGGAGTTCCTAGTCCGGAGGGCTTGTTTGCCAGGAGTGTGAGGAAGGAAGTCTGAAAACACAAGCTAGCGTGAGGTTTGGGACCGAGGTCACGGCATGCCCACTCTGCAGAGGCTGAATCGGGATCTCCTACACTGAGGTCATGTCAACTATGAGACGTGCCTCAGGCTAGAGTTCTTGTCCAGCATGGCCTCTTCCTGAAGGGTGTGGGGGCTTCATGAGGCCAGAAAGTTTTGCCTACGATGGGATTTGTGAACTGCTCCAAAACTGAAGGTTACCTTCTGCACGACAGTCGAGTCCTATTGGATGGTTCCAAGAGGCCCCATATGGAAAGACTCGAGAGCAGGTGTCTAAGCATGGATGCATGGGAACGCCACCTCATATTCCCACTCTTTAGTCAGGACAAGGCAGGCTCAATCTGCGGGCTCCTGGGTGAGCTACCCAGAGGGGAGAGTTGAAATGGACTCTCCTGAAGATGAGTCCTACTGTGGCTTGGTGGCCTGGGAGACCTTGGAATGTGGAGGTGGCTCAGGGACTCTGCAGGATTCTCCAACATGAGGTGTTTGACACGGCTCCCACAAGGAAACTTCCCATGTGGAGACGAGAGGAGTTCTGTTCCGTGCCTCAGGAAAGCCCCATACCCTGTTCTTCGAACAAAGCCTCTGAGGAGTGACACCTGGAAACCAAAGTAAGAGTTGAGACTACGGCCTAAAGGCCTGTCCGGCTCAACCTTCTATCTCTGTTGTCATCTGTGTGCATGCATTCATGGATGTAGCTGCTCAGCTTGTGTCCGAATGCCCCTGTGAGTCCAGTGAGGCTCCCAGTAGTGGGATGTCCTCGGAGGCCTTGAGGTTTCTCATATTCTGGAGGTGTGTGGCCAAAGGAATGGACACAGTTTCCCAGGAGAGAGCAGGCACGGTCCTGTGGTATGGCTCCAGAGGACCCAGCCTAGAGGCTGTGTTTGCCAGGGCTGTGGGGACAGAGGTCTGAAAAAGCAAACTTGGCTCAGCTAGGGGCCAATGTAATGGCAGGCCTGATCTCTAGTCCGTGAGGGGAGATCCTCTGGAAATCAAAGTAGGGCAAGTGGGAGGCAGTCACTCAGGATTTTGTCTCTGGGTGTTGCGTTTACAGTGTCCGGTCAGGGTAGGGGTTGTCTCAGAGGCCGAGGAAGAGCCTTCCTCTCGGGGGATTGTCCAAGCTCCCAAGTGTTTGTGTTCATTCTGTGGGAATGAAGAGTACTGTTTTCTGCCACAGGGGACCCCCCAGGAGAGGGACTCTAGAGCACAGCAGTGGGTTCCCTCAACTGGAATACACACCATCTAGTTAGTCCTGGGTGCCTATGGGCATGGCAAGCCACATATGCGGGCTCTTGGTCCAGTCACTGAGAGGCGTTACTTGAATAAGGTACTCACGCTGAGGGTCACAATGTGTGTTTGTGCCCAAAACAGCCCTCAAGCTTGGGCGTGGCCTCATGGGCCATGCCGTTTTCTCCTACACTGAAGGTTTGACTCACTGCCAGCAGCAAGGTTTCTTGCCAGGGGGAAGGAGGGGTTCTGACTTGTGCATCAGGTTCCCCCCTGTGCAGGGATTGGAGATAAGGTCTAGGTTCCGATGACTGAAAACCCAGGTTGGGAATGGATGGTGGCCTAAGGCAGTGGCGGGTCCAATGTGCTGGGTGTGCAGCCAGCTGTGTCGGTGTCTGTTGGAAGGTCTGGGCTCAGGCTATTTGCGACAGAGCATCACTGTTTAAGGTAGCCTATGCAATTGGGGTGTTGCCGAGGGCCAAGCAGTTTGATCCTCATTTGGGGTTTCTGGGCAGCGCCATAGACAATGTTTTTCTCTTGGGAGGCAGGCACAGTGCTTCATTGTGGCCCCAGAATTCCCAGTAGGGAGGGCTTGTTGCCCAGGAGTGTGAGGACGGAAGTCTGAAAACACAAGCTAGTGTGAGGATTGGAGCCAAGGGCAGAGCAGGCCCACTCTGCAGAGGCTGAATCAAAATCTCCTGCATCTGAAGTCAGGCTGAGGATCAGACGTTGGCTGAGGCTGGAGTATGTGTCCATGATGGCACCTTCATGAAGTGGGGGCCTCATGAGGCCAAGGAAGTTTTCCCACGCTGAGTTTGGAGGTTGCCCCAAACCACAAGGTTTCCTTCTGCGGGACATTCGAGTCCTGTTGCATGGCTCCAGGACATACCACATGGAAGGACTGGAGAGCAGGGTTCGAAGGATGGATCCCTGTACAGCATGCCTCGCATTCCCATTGGCTATTAGCGACAAGATATGTTTGATCTGCTGCCTCTGGAACACGCGACCCAGGGGGCTGAGTTGACATGGCCTCTCCTGAGGATGCGTCATAATGTGCGTTTGGGTCCATGGAGACCTTGGAATGTGCTGGTTGTTCAGTGGCCCTGCGGAACTCTCCTACCTGAAGTGTTTGATACATCCCAGTAAGAAAGCTGCCTATGTGGAGATGAGAGATGTTTGGTTTGGTGCCTCAGAAAAGCCCCATGTGCTGGTCTACGAAAACAGTCCTCTGAGAACGGAAACATGGAAACCAAAGCTAAGGTTCAGATTAGGGCCTGGGGGCCTGTCCATTTCAACCTTCTGTCTCTGGGGACACTGTCTGAGAGTCTAAGTGGAGATAGTTGCTCCGCTGGTGTCAGAGAGCCCCTCTTAGTCCAGGGGGGCCTACACTATTGATGGCCTCAGGGGCCTTGGAGCTTTTCCCTAACCTGTAGTGTTGTGGTCAATGGATTGGGCACACTTTCCTTGGAGAGGGCAGGCACAATCTTTCGCTGTGGCCCTAGAGGCCCTAGCCTGGAGGTGTGTGGGTCCAGGCTGTGAGCACAGAAGTCTGAATACACAAACTCAGCTTAGGAGTGGCGCCTAGGGTATGGCCGGCCGGATGTACAGCCCGAGAGGGAGCTCCTGGGCCTCTGAAACAAGGGCGAGTGGGAGGCGTTCCTTCAGGCTTTTGTCTCTGGATGTTGTGTCCGGGATAGCCGTGGATTGGAGCGGTGGCCTCAGGTACTGTGGACGAGTATCCCTCTCTGGGGATTTGTCCCAGCTCCCAAGAGTTTGGGGTCATTTTGTGGGAAGGGTGGAGTCGTGTTGTCTGGCTCATGGGTCTCTCCAAGAAAGGGATTCCAGAGCAGAGCTCCAGGTACGGGCGGGGCGACTGGAAAATTCAAACCGTGGTGAGGATTGGGTGCATAGGGGCTTGGCAAGCCCCATATGTGGGCTCTTGGTCCAGGTCCTGACAGGCCTTTCTTTGACATGGGGCTCATGCTGAGGATCACAGTGTGAATTTGTGCCCAAGCAGCACTCAAGTTTGGGCGTGGCATCAGGGGCCATGAAGGTTTCTCCCACCCTGAAGGTGTGACTCCATGCCAAGAGCAAGCTTGACAGCCATGGGGAAGGAGGAGTTCTGTTTTGTGCTTGCTATACCCAGCTGTGTGGAGAATTGATATAATGCCTAGGTTCAGATATCTGAAAACCAAGGTTAGGATGAGGTGACGGCATAAGACCATGGTGTGTCCGAAGTGCTGGGTGTGCGGCCAGCTGTCTCCTTGTCTGTCTGGACGTCTGGCATCAGGCTGTGTCAGGCAGAGCATGAGTGCCCAGAGCAGCCTATCCATTTCGGGTACCGTCGAGGCCCGAGCAGGTTGATCCTCATCTGGGTTTTCTGGAGAGCCCCACAGGGAAACGTTTTTCTTCCGTTGGGCAGACACTGGGCTGGGTTGTGGCTCTGGAGTTCCTAGTCCGGAGGGCTTGTTTGCCAGGAGTGTGAGGAAGGAAGTCTGAAAACACAAGCTAGCGTGAGGGTTGGGACCGAGGTCACGGCATGCCCACTCTGCAGAGGCTGAATCGGGATCTCCTGCACTGAGGTCATGTCAACTATGAGACGTGCCTCAGGCTAGAGTTCTTGTCCAGCATGGCCTCTTCCTGAAGGGTGTGGGGGCTTCATGAGGCCAGAAAGTTTTGCCTACGATGGGATTTGTGAACTCCTCCAAAACTGAAGGTTACCTTCTGCACGACAGTCGAGTCCTATTGGATGGTTCCAAGAGGCCCCATATGGAAAGACTTGAGAGCAGGTGTCTAAGCATGGATGCCTGGGAACGCCACCTCATATTCCCACTCTTTAGTCAGGACAAGGCAGGCTCAATCTGCGGGCTCCTGGGTGAGCTACTCAGAGGGGAGAGTTGAAATGGACTCTCCTGAAGATGAGTCCTACTGTGGCTTGGTGGCCTGGGAGACCTTGGAATGTGGAGGTGGCTCAGGGACTCTGCAGGATTCTCCAACATGAGGTGTTTGACACGGCTCCCACAAGGAAACTTCCCATGTAGAGACGAGAGGAGTTCTGTTCCGTGCCTCAGGAAAGCCCCATACCCTGTTCTTCGAACCAAAGCCTCTGAGGAGTGACACCTGGAAACCAAAGCAAGAGTTGAGACTACGGCCTAAAGGCCTGTCCGGCTCAACCTTCTATCTCTGTTGTCATCTGTGTGCATGCATTCATGGATGTAGCTGCTCAGCTTGTGTCCGAATGCCCCTGTGAGTCCAGTGAGGCTCCCAGTAGTGGGATGTCCTCGGAGGCCTTGAGGTTTCTCATATTCTGGAGGTGTGTGGCCAAAGGAATGGACACAGTTTCCCAGGAGAGAGCAGGCACGGTCCTGTGGTATGGCTCCAGAGGACCCAGCCTAGAGGCTGTGTTTGCCAGGGCTAGGGGGACAGATGTCTGAAAAAGCAAACTTGGCTCAGCTAGGGGCCAATGTAATGGCAGGCCTGATCTCTAGTCCGTGAGGGGAGATCCTCTGGAAATCAAAGTAGGGCAAGTGGGAGGCAGTCACTCAGGATTTTGTCTCTGGGTGTTGCGTTTACAGTGTCCGGTCAGGGTAGGGGTTGTCTCAGAGGCCGAGGAAGAGCCTTCCTCTCAGGGGATTGTCCAAGCTCCCAAGTGTTTGTGTTCATTCTGTGGGAATGAAGAGTACTGTTTTCTGCCACAGGGGACCCCCCAGGAGAGGGACTCTAGAGCACAGCAGTGGGTTCCCTCAACTGGAATACACACCATCTAGTTAGTCCTGGGTGCCTATGGGCATGGCAAGCCACATATGCGGGCTCTTGGTCCAGTCACTGAGAGGCGTTACTTGAATAAGGTACTCACGCTGAGGGTCACAATGTGTGTTTGTGCCCAAGGCGGCCCTCACGCTTGGGCGTGGCCTCATGGGCCATGCCGTTTTCTCCTACACTGAAGGTTTGACTCACTGCCAGCAGCAAGGTTTCTTGCCAGGGGGAAGGAGGGGTTCTGACTTGTGCATCAGGTTCCCCCCTGTGCAGGGATTGGAGATAAGTTCTAGGTTCCGATGACTGAAAACCCAGGTTGGGAATGGATGGTGGCCTAAGGCAGTGGCGGGTCCAATGTGCTGGGTGTGCAGCCAGCTGTGTCGGTGTCTGTTGGAAGGTCTGGGCTCAGGCTATTTGCGACAGAGCATCACTGTTTAAGGTAGCCTATGCAATTGGGGTGTTGCCGAGGGCCAAGCAGTTTGATCCTCATTTGGGGTTTCTGGGCAGCGCCATAGACAATGTTTTTCTCTTGGGAGGCAGGCACAGTGCTTCATTGTGGCCCCAGAATTCCCAGTAGGGAGGGCTTGTTGCCCAGGAGTGTGAGGACGGAAGTCTGAAAACACAAGCTAGTGTGAGGATTGGAGCCAAGGGCAGAGCAGGCCCACTCTGCAGAGGCTGAATCAAAATCTCCTGCATCTGAAGTCAGGCTGAGGATCAGACGTTGGCTGAGGCTGGAGTATGTGTCCATGATGGCACCTTCATGAAGTGGGGGCCTCATGAGGCCAAGGAAGTTTTCCCACGCTGAGTTTGGAGGTTGCCCCAAACCACAAGGTTTCCTTCTGCGGGACATTCGAGTCCTGTTGCATGGCTCCAGGACATACCACATGGAAGGACTGGAGAGCAGGGTTCGAAGGATGGATCCCTGTACAGCATGCCTCGCATTCCCATTGGCTATTAGCGACAAGATATGTTTGATCTGCTGCCTCTGGACCACGCGACCCAGGGGGCTGAGTTGAAATGGCCTCTCCTGAGGATGCGTCATAATGTGCGTTTGGGTCCATGGAGACCTTGGAATGTGCTGGTTGTTCAGTGGCCCTGCGGAACTCTCCTACCTGAAGTGTTTGATACATCCCAGTAAGAAAGCTGCCCATGTGGAGATGAGAGATGTTTGGTTTGGTGCCTCAGAAAAGCCCCATGTGCTGGTCTACGAAAACAGTCCTCTGAGAACGGAAACATGGAAACCAAAGCTAAGGTTCAGATTAGGGCCTGGGGGCCTGTCCATTTCAACCTTCTGTCTCTGGGGACACTGTCTGAGAGTCTAAGTGGAGATAGTTGCTCCGCTGGTGTCAGAGAGCCCCTCTTAGTCCAGGGGGGCCTACACTATTGATGGCCTCAGGGGCCTTGGAGCTTTTCCCTAACCTGTAGTGTTGTGGTCAATGGATTGGGCACACTTTCCTTGGAGAGGGCAGGCACAATCTTTCGCTGTGGCCCTAGAGGCCCTAGCCTGGAGGTGTGTGGGTCCAGGCTGTGGGCACAGAAGTCTGAATACACCAACTCAGCTTAGGAGTGGCGCCTAGGGTATGGCCGGCCGGATGTACAGCCCGAGAGGGAGCTCCTGGGCCTCTGAAACAAGGGCGAGTGGGAGGCGTTCCTTCAGGCTTTTGTCTCTGGATGTTGTGTCCGGGATAGCCGTGGATTGGAGCGGTGGCCTCAGGTACTGTGGACGAGTATCCCTCTCTGGGGATTTGTCCCAGCTCCCAAGAGTTTGGGGTCATTTTGTGGGAAGGGTGGAGTCGTGTTGTCTGGCTCATGGGTCTCTCCAAGAAAGGGATTCCAGAGCAGAGCTCCAGGTACGGGCGGGGCGACTGGAAAATTCAAACCGTGGTGAGGATTGGGTGCATAGGGGCTTGGCAAGCCCCATATGTGGGCTCTTGGTCCAGGTCCTGACAGGCCTTTCTTTGACATGGGGCTCATGCTGAGGATCACAGTGTGAATTTGTGCCCAAGCAGCACTCAAGTTTGGGCGTGGCATCAGGGGCCATAAAGGTTTCTCCCACCCTGAAGGTGTGACTCCATGCCAAGAGCAAGCTTGACAGCCATGGGGAAGGAGGAGTTCTGTTTTGTGCTTGCTATACCCAGCTGTGTGGAGAATTGATATAATGCCTAGGTTCAGATATCTGAAAACCAAGGTTAGGATGAGGTGACGGCATAAGACCATGGCGTGTCCGAAGTGCTGGGTGTGCGGCCAGCTGTCTCCTTGTCTGTCTGGACGTCTGGCTTCAGGCTGTGTCAGGCAGAGCATCTGTGCCCAGAGCAGCCTATCCAGTTCGGGTACCGTCGAGGCCCGAGCAGGTTGATCCTCATCTGGGTTTTCTGGAGAGCCCCACAGGGAAACGTTTTTCTTCCGTTGGGCAGACACTGGGCTGGGTTTTGGTTCTGGAGTTCCTAGTCCGGAGGGCTTGTTTGCCAGGAGTGTGAGGAAGGAAGTATGAAAACACAAGCTAGCGTGAGGGTTGGGACCGAGGTCACGGCATGCCCACTCTGCAGAGGCTGAATCGGGATCTCCTGCACTGAGGTCATGTCAACTATGAGACGTGCCTCAGGCTAGAGTTCTTGTCCAGCATGGCCTCTTCCTGAAGGGTGTGTGGGCTTCATGAGGCACGAAAGTTTTGCCTACGATGGGATTTGTGAACTGCTCCAAAACTGAAGGTTACCTTCTGCACGACAGTCGAGTCCTATTGGATGGTTCCAAGAGGCCCCATATGGAAAGACTCGAGAGCAGGTGTCTAAGCATGGATGCCTGGGAACGCCACCTCATATTCCCACTCTTTAGTCAGGACAAGGCAGGCTCAATCTGCGGGCTCCTGGGTGAGCTACCCAGAGGGGAGAGTTGAAATGGACTCTCCTGAAGATGAGACCTACTGTGGCTTGGTGGCCTGGGAGACCTTGGAATGTGGAGGTGGCTCAGGGTCTCTGCAGGATTCTCCAACATGAGGTGTTTGACACGGCTCCCACAAGGAAACTTCCCATGTGGAGACGAGAGGAGTTCTGTTCCGTGCCTCAGGAAAGCCCCATACCCTGTTCTTCGAACCAAAGCCTCTGAGGAGTGACACCTGGAAACCAAAGCAAGAGTTGAGACTACGGCCTAAAGGCCTGTCCGGCTCAACCTTCTATCTCTGTTGTCATCTGTGTGCATGCATTCATGGATGTAGCTGCTCAGCTTGTGTCCGAATGCCCCTGTGAGTCCAGTGAGGCTCCCAGTAGTGGGATGTCCTCGGAGGCCTTGAGGTTTCTCATATTCTGGAGGTGTGTGGCCAAAGGAATGGACACAGTTTCCCAGGAGAGAGCAGGCACGGTCCTGTGGTATGGCTCCAGAGGACCCAGCCTAGAGGCTGTGTTTGCCAGGGCTGTGGGGACAGATGTCTGAAAAAGCAAACTTGGCTCAGCTAGGGGCCAATGTAATGGCAGGTCTGATCTCTAGTCCGTGAGGGGAGATCCTCTGGAAATCAAAGTAGGGCAAGTGGGAGGCAGTCACTCAGGATTTTGTCTCTGGGTGTTGCGTTTACAGTGTCCGGTCAGGGTAGGGGTTGTCTCAGAGGCCAAGGAAGAGCCTTCCTCTCAGGGGATTGTCCAAGCTCCCAAGTGTTTGTGTTCATTCTGTGGGAATGAAGAGTACTGTTTTCTGCCACAGGGGACCCCCCAGGAGAGGGACTCTAGAGCACAGCAGTGGGTTCCCTCAGCTGGAATACACACCATCTAGTTAGTCCTGGGTGCCTATGGGCATGGCAAGCCACATATGCGGGCTCTTGGTCCAGTCACTGAGAGGCGTTACTTGAATAAGGTACTCACGCTGAGGGTCACAATGTGTGTTTGTGCCCAAGGCGGCCCTCACGCTTGGGCGTGGCCTCATGGGCCATGCCGTTTTCTCCTACACTGAAGGTTTGACTCACTGCCAGCAGCAAGGTTTCTTGCCAGGGGGAAGGAGGGGTTCTGACTTGTGCATCAGGTTCCCCCCTGTGCAGGGATTGGAGATAAGGTCTAGGTTCCGATGACTGAAAACCCAGGTTGGGAATGGATGGTGGCCTAAGGCAGTGGCGGGTCCAATGTGCTGGGTGTGCAGCCAGCTGTGTCGGTGTCTGTTGGAAGGTCTGGGCTCAGGCTATTTGCGACAGAGCATCACTGTTTAAGGTAGCCTATGCAATTGGGGTGTTGCCGAGGGCCAAGCAGTTTGATCCTCATTTGGGGTTTCTGGGCAGCGCCATAGACAATGTTTTTCTCTTGGGAGGCAGGCACAGTGCTTCATTGTGGCCCCAGAATTCCCAGTAGGGAGGGTTTGTGGGCCAGGAGTGTGAGGACGGAAGTCTGAAAACACAAGCTAGTGTGAGGATTGGAACCAAGGGCAGAGCAGGCCCACTCTGCAGAGGCTGAATCAAAATCTCCTGCATCTGAAGTCAGGCTGAGGATCAGACGTTGGCTGAGGCTGGAGTATGTGTCCATGATGGCACCTTCATGAAGTGGGGGCCTCATGAGGCCAAGGAAGTTTTCCCACGCTGAGTTTGGAGGTTGCCCCAAACCACAAGGTTTCCTTCTGCGGGACATTCGAGTCCTGTTGCATGGCTCCAGGACATACCACATGGAAGGACTGGAGAGCAGGGTTCGAAGGATGGATCCCTGTACAGCATGCCTCGCATTCCCATTGGCTATTAGCGACAAGATATGTTTGATCTGCTGCCTCTGGAACACGCGACCCAGGGGGCTGAGTTGACATGGCCTCTCCTGAGGATGCGTCATAATATGCGTTTGGGTCCATGGAGACCTTGGAATGTGCTGGTTGTTCAGTGGCCCTGCGGAACTCTCCTACCTGAAGTGTTTGATACATCCCAGTAAGAAAGCTGCCCATGTGGAGATGAGAGATGTTTGGATTGGTGCCTCAGAAAAGCCCCATGTGCTGGTCTACGAAAACAGTCCTCTGAGAACGGAAACATGGAAACCAAAGCTAAGGTTCAGATTAGGGCCTGGGGGCCTGTCCATTTCAACCTTCTGTCTCTGGGGACACTGTCTGAGAGTCTAAGTGGAGATAGTTGCTCCGCTGGTGTCAGAGAGCCCCTCTTAGTCCAGGGGGGCCTACACTATTGATGGCCTCAGGGGCCTTGGAGCTTTTCCCTAACCTGTAGTGTTGTGGTCAATGGATTGGGCACACTTTCCTTGGAGAGGGCAGGCACAATCTTTCGCTGTGGCCCTAGAGGCCCTAGCCTGGAGGTGTGTGGGTCCAGGCTGTGAGCACAGAAGTCTGAATACACAAACTCAGCTTAGGAGTGGCGCCTAGGGTATGGCAGGCCGGATGTACAGCCCGAGAGGGAGCTCCTGGGCCTCTGAAACAAGGGCGATTGGGAGGCGTTCCTTCAGGCTTTTGTCTCTGGATGTTCTGTCCGGGATAGCCATGGATTGGAGCGGTGGCCTCAGGTACTGTGGACGAGTATCCCACTCTGGGGATTTGTCCCAGCTCCCAAGAGTTTGGGGTCATTTTGTGGGAAGGGTGGAGTCGTGTTGTCTTGCTCATGGGTCTCTCCAATAAAGGGATTCCAGAGCAGAGCTCCAGGTACGGGTGGGGCGACTGGAAAATTCAAACCGTGGTGAGGATTGGGTGCATAGGGGCTTGGCAAGCCCCATATGTGGGCTCTTGGTCCAGGTCCTGACAGGCCTTTGTTTGACATGGGGCTCATGCTGAGGATCACAGTGTGAATTTGTGCCCAAGCAGCACTCAAGTTTGGGCGTGGCATCAGGGGCCATGAAGGTTTCTCCCACCCTGAAGGTGTGACTCCATGCCAAGAGCAAGCTTGACAGCCATGGGGAAGGAGGAGTTCTGTTTTGTGCTTGCTATACCCAGCTGTGTGGAGAATTGATATAATGCCTAGGTTCAGATATCTGAAAACCAAGGTTAGGATGAGGTGACGGCATAAGACCATGGCGTGTCCGAAGTGCTGGGTGTGCGGCCAGCTGTCTCCTTGTCTGTCTGGACGTCTGGCTTCAGGCTGTGTCAGGCAGAGCATGAGTGCCCAGAGCAGCCTATCCAGTTCGGGTACCGTCGAGGCCCGAGCAGGTTGATCCTCATCTGGGTTTTCTGGAGAGCCCCACAGGGAAACGTTTTTCTTCCGTTGGGCAGACACTGGGCTGGGTTTTGGTTCTGGAGTTCCTAGTCCGGAGGGCTTGTTTGCCAGGAGTGTGAGGAAGGAAGTCTGAAAACACAAGCTAGCGTGAGGGTTGGGACCGAGGTCACGGCATGCCCACTCTGCAGAGGCTGAATCGGGATCTCCTGCACTGAGGTCATGTCAAATATAAGACGTGCCTCAGGCTAGAGTTCTTGTCCAGCATGGCCTTTTCCTGAAGGGTGTGGGGGCTTCATGAGGCCAGAAAGTTTTGCCTACGATGGGATTTGTGAACTGCTCCAAAACTGAAGGTTACCTTCTGCACGACAGTCGAGTCCTATTGGATGGTTCCAAGAGGCCCCATATGGAAAGACTCGAGAGCAGGTGTCTAAGCATGGATGCCTGGGAACGCCACCTCATATTCCCACTCTTTAGTCAGGACAAGGCAGGCTCAATCTGCGGGCTCCTGGGTGAGCTACCCAGAGGGGAGAGTTGAAATGGACTCTCCTGAAGATGAGACCTACTGTGGCTTGGTGGCCTGGGAGACCTTGGAATGTGGAGGTGGCTCAGGGACTCTGCAGGATTCTCCAACATGAGGTGTTTGACACGGCTCCCACAAGGAAACTTCCCATGTGGAGACGAGAGGAGTTCTGTTCCGTGCCTCAGGAAAGCCCCATACCCTGTTCTTCGAACCAAAGCCTCTGAGGAGTGACACCTGGAAACCAAAGCAAGAGTTGAGACTACGGCCTAAAGGCCTGTCCGGCTCAACCTTCTATCTCTGTTGTCATCTGTGTGCATGCATTCATGGATGTAGCTGCTCAGCTTGTGTCCGAATGCCCCTGTGAGTCCAGTGAGGCTCCCAGTAGTGGGATGTCCTCGGAGGCCTTGAGGTTTCTCATATTCTGGAGGTGTGTGGCCAAAGGAATGGACACAGTTTCCCAGGAGAGAGCAGGCACGGTCCTGTGGTATGGCTCCAGAGGACCCAGCCTAGAGGCTCTGTTTGCCAGGGCTGTGGGGACAGATGTCTGAAAAAGCAAACTTGGCTCAGCTAGGGGCCAATGTAATGGCAGGCCTGATCTCTAGTCCGTGAGGGGAGATCCTCTGGAAATCAAAGTAGGGCAAGTGGGAGGCAGTCACTCAGGATTTTGTCTCTGGGTGTTGCGTTTACAGTGTCCGGTCAGGGTAGGGGTTGTCTCAGAGGCCGAGGAAGAGCCTTCCTCTCAGGGGATTGTCCAAGCTCCCAAGTGTTTGTGTTCATTCTGTGGGAATGAAGAGTACTGTTTTCTGCCACAGGGGACCCCCCAGGAGAGGGACTCTAGAGCACAGCAGTGGGTTCCCTCAACTGGAATACACACCATCTAGTTAGTCCTGGGTGCCTATGGGCATGGCAAGCCACATATGCGGGCTCTTGGTCCAGTCACTGAGAGGCGTTACTTGAATAAGGTACTCACGCTGAGGGTCACAATGTGTGTTTGTGCCCAAGGCGGCCCTCACGCTTGGGCGTGGCCTCATGGGCCATGCTTTTTCTCCTACACTGAAGGTTTGACTCACTGCCAGCAGCAAGGTTTCTTGCCAGGGGGAAGGAGGGGTTCTGACTTGTGCATCAGGTTCCCCCGTGTGCAGGGATTGGAGATAAGGTCTAGGTTCCGATGACTGAAAACCCAGGTTGGGAATGGATGGTGGCCTAAGGCAGTGGCGGGTCCAATGTGCTGGGTGTGCAGCCAGCTGTGTCGGTGTCTGTTGGAAGGTCTGGGCTCAGGCTATTTGCGACAGAGCATCACTGTTTAAGGTAGCCTATGCAATTGGGGTGTTGCCGAGAGCCAAGCAGTTTGATCCTCATTTGGGGTTTCTGGGCAGCGCCATAGACAATGTTTTTCTCTTGGGAGGCAGGCACAGTGCTTCATTGTGGCCCCAGAATTCCCAGTAGGGAGGGTTTGTGGGCCAGGAGTGTGAGGACGGAAGTCTGAAAACACAAGCTAGTGTGAGGATTGGAGCCAAGGGCAGAGCAGGCCCACTCTGCAGAGGCTGAATCAAAATCTCCTGCATCTGAAGTCAGGCTGAGGATCAGACGTTGGCTGAGGCTGGAGTATGTGTCCATGATGGCACCTTCATGAAGTGGGGGCCTCATGAGGCCAAGGAAGTTTTCCCACGCTGAGTTTGGAGGTTGCCCCAAACCACAAGGTTTCCTTCTGCGGGACATTCGAGTCCTGTTGCATGGCTCCAGGACATACCATATGGAAGGACTGGAGAGCAGGGTTCGAAGGATGGATCCCTGTACAGCATGCCTCGCATTCCCATTGGCTATTAGCGACAAGATATGTTTGATCTGCTGCCTCTGGAACACGCGACCCAGGGGGCTGAGTTGAAATGGCCTCTCCTGAGGATGCGTCATAATGTGCGTTTGGGTCCATGGAGACCTTGGAATGTGCTGGTTGTTCAGTGGCCCTGCGGAACTCTCCTACCTGAAGTGTTTGATACATCCCAGTAAGAAAGCTGCCCATGTGGAGATGAGAGAGGTTTGGTTTGGTGCCTCAGAAAAGCCCCATGTGCTGGTCTACGAAAACAGTCCTCTGAGAACGGAAACATGGAAACCAAAGCTAAGGTTCAGATTAGGGCCTGGGGGCCTGTCCATTTCAACCTTCTGTCTCTGGGGACACTGTCTGAGAGTCTAAGTGGAGATAGTTGCTCCGCTGGTGTCAGAGAGCCCCTCTTAGTCCAGGGGGGCCTACACTATTGATGGCCTCAGGGGCCTTGGAGCTTTTCCCTAACCTGTAGTGTTGTGGTCAATGGATTGGGCACACTTTCCTTGGAGAGGGAAGGCACAATCTTTCGCTGTGGCCCTAGAGGCCCTAGCCTGGAGGTGTGTGGGTCCAGGCTGTGGGCACAGAAGTCTGAATACACAAACTCAGCTTAGGAGTGGTGCCTAGGGTATGGCAGGCCGGATGTACAGCCCGAGAGGGAGCTCCTGGGCCTCTGAAACAAGGGCGAGTGGGAGGCGTTCCTTCAGGCTTTTGTCTCTGGATGTGGTGTCCGGGATAGCCGTGGATTGGAGCGGTGGCCTCAGGTACTGTGGACGAGTATCCCTCTCTGGGGATTTGTCCCAGCTCCCAAGAGTTTGGGGTCATTTTGTGGGAAGGGTGGGGTCGTGTTGTCTTACTCATGGGTCTCTCCAAGAAAGGGATTCCAGAGCAGAGCTCCAGGTACGGGCGGGGCGACTGGAAAATTCACACCGTGGTGAGGATTGGGTGCATAGGGGCTTGGCAAGCCCCATATGTGGGCTCTTGGTCCAGGCCCTGACAGGCCTTTCTTTGACATGGGGCTCATGCTGAGGGTCACAGTGTGAATTTGTGCCCAAGCAGCACTCAAGTTTGGGCGTGGCATCAGGGGCCATGAAGGTTTCTCCCACCCTGAAGGTGTGACTCCATGCCAAGAGCAAGCTTGACAGCCATGGGGAAGGAGGAGTTCTGTTTTGTGCTTGCTATACCCAGCTGTGTGGAGAATTGATATAATGTTTAGGTTCAGATATCTGAAAACCAAGGTTAGGATGAGGTGACGGCATAAGACCATGGCGTGTCCGAAGTGCTGGGTGTGCGGCCAGCTGTCTCCTTGTCTGTCTGGACGTCTGGCGTCAGGCTGTGTCAGGCAGAGCATGAGTGCCCAGAGAGCCTATCCAGTTCGGGTACCGTCGAGGCCCGAGCAGGTTGATCCTCATCTGGGTTTTCTGGAGAGCCCCACAGGGAAACGTTTTTCTTCCGTTGGGCAGACACTGGGCTGGGTTTTGGTTCTGGAGTTCCTAGTCCGGAGGGCTTGTTTGCCAGGAGTGTGAGGAAGGAAGTCTGAAAACACAAGCTAGCGTGAGGTTTGGGACCGAGGTCACGGCATGCCCACTCTGCAGAGGCTGAATCGGGATCTCCTGCACTGAGGTCATGTCAACTATGAGACGTGCCTCAGGCTAGAGTTCTTGTCCAGCATGGCCTCTTCCTGAAGGGTGTGGGGGCTTCATGAGGCCAGAAAGTTTTGCCTACGATGGGATTTGTGAACTGCTCCAAAACTGAAGGTTACCTTCTGCACGACAGTCGAGTCCTATTGGATGGTTCCAAGAGGCCCCATATGGAAAGACTCGAGAGCAGGTGTCTAAGCATGGATGCATGGGAACGCCACCTCATATTCCCACTCTTTAGTCAGGACAAGGCAGGCTCAATCTGCGGGCTCCTGGGTGAACTACCCAGAGGGGAGAGTTGAAATGGACTCTCCTGAAGATGAGTCCTACTGTGGCTTGGTGGCCTGGGAGACCTTGGAATGTGGAGGTGGCTCAGGGACTCTGCAGGATTCTCCAACATGAGGTGTTTGACACGGCTCCCACAAGGAAACTTCCCATGTGGAGACGAGAGGAGTTCTGTTCCGTGCCTCAGGAAAGCCCCATACCCTGTTCTTCAAACCAAAGCCTCTGAAGAGTGACACCTGGAAACCAAAGTAAGAGTTGAGACTACGGCCTAAAGGCCTGTCCGGCTCAACCTTCTATCTCTGTTGTCATCTGTGTGCATGCATTCATGGATGTAGCTGCTCAGCTTGTGTCCGAATGCCCCTGTGAGTCCAGTGAGGCTCCCAGTAGTGGGATGTCCTCGGAGGCCTTGAGGTTTCTCATATTCTGAAGGTGTGTGGCCAAATGAATGGACACAATTTCCCAGGAGAGAGCAAGCACGGTCCTGTGGTATGGCTCCAGAGGACCCAGCCTAGAGGCTCTGTTTGCCAGGGCTGTGGGGACAGATGTCTGAAAAAGCAAACTTGGCTCAGCTAAGGGCCAATGTAATGGCAGGCCTGATCTCTAGTCCGTGAGAGGAGATCCTCTGGAAATCAAAGTAGGGCAAGTGGGAGGCAGTCACTCAGGATTTTGTCTCTGGGTGTTGCGTTTACAGTGTCCGGTCAGGGTAGGGGTTGTCTCAGAGGCCGAGGAAGAGCCTTCCTCTCAGGGGATTGTCCAAGCTCCCAAGTGTTTGTGTTCATTCTGTGGGAATGAAGAGTACTGTTTTCTGCCACAGGGGACCCCCCAGGAGAGGGACTCTAGAGCACAGCAGTGGGTTCCCTCAACTGGAATACACACCATCTAGTTAGTCCTGGGTGCCTATGGGCATGGCAAGCCCCATATGCGGGCTCTTGGTCCAGTCACTGAGAGGCGTTACTTGAATAAGGTACTCACGCTGAGGGTCACAATGTGTGTTTGTGCCCAAGGCGGCCCTCACGCTTGGGCGTGGCCTCATGGGCCATGCTGTTTTCTCCTACACTGAAGGTTTGACTCACTGCCAGCAGCAAGGTTTCTTGCCAGGGGGAAGGAGGGGTTCTGACTTGTGCATCAGGTTCCCCCCTGTGCAGGGATTGGAGATAAGGTCTAGGTTCCGATGACTGAAAACCCAGGTTGGGAATGGATGGTGGCCTAAGGCAGTGGCGGGTCCAATGTGCTGGGTGTGCAGCCAGCTGTGTCGGTGTCTGTTGGAAGGTCTGGGCTCAGGCTTTTTGCGACAGAGCATCACTGTTTAAGGTAGCCTATGCAATTGGGGTGTTGCCGAGGGCCAAGCAGATTGATCCTCATTTGGGGTTTCTGGGCAGCGCCATAGACAATGTTTTTCTCCTGGGAGGCAGGCACAGTGCTTCATTGTGGCCCCAGAATTCCCAGTAGGGAGGGTTTGTGGGCCAGGAGTGTGAGGACGGAAGTCTGAAAACACAAGCTAGTGTGAGGATTGGAGCCAAGGGCAGAGCAGGCCCACTCTGCAGAGGCTGAATCAAAATCTCCTGCATCTGAAGTCAGGCTGAGGATCAGACGTTGGCTGAGGCTGGAGTATGTGTCCATGATGGCACCTTCTTGAAGTGGGGGCCTCATGAGGCCAAGGAAGTTTTCCCACGCTGAGTTTGGAGGTTGCCCCAAACCACAAGGTTTCCTTCTGCGGGACATTCGAGTCCTGTTGCATGGCTCCAGGACATACCATATGGAAGGACTGGAGAGCAGGGTTCGAAGGATGGATCCCTGTACAGCATGCCTCGCATTCCCATTGGCTATTAGCGACAAGATATGTTTGATCTGCTGCCTCTGGAACACGCGACCCAGGGGGCTGAGTTGAAATGGCCTCTCCTGAGGATGCGTCATAATGTGCGTTTGGGTCCATGGAGACCTTGGAATGTGCTGGTTGTTCAGTGGCCCTGCGGAACTCTCCTACCTGAAGTGTTTGATACATCCCAGTAAGAAAGCTGCCCATGTGGAGATGAGAGATGTTTGGTTTGGTGCCTCAGAAAAGCCCCATGTGCTGGTCTACGAAAACAGTCCTCTGAGAACGGAAACATGGAAACCAAAGCTAAGGTTCAGATTAGGGCCTGGGGGCCTGTCCATTTCAACCTTCTGTCTCTGGGGACACTGTCTGAGAGTCTAAGTGGAGATAGTTGCTCCGCTGGTGTCAGAGAGCCCCTCTTAGTCCAGGGGGGCCTACACTATTGATGGCCTCAGGGGCCTTGGAGCTTTTCCCTAACCTGTAGTGTTGTGGTCAATGGATTGGGCACACTTTCCTTGGAGAGGGAAGGCACAATCTTTCGCTGTGGCCCTAGAGGCCCTAGCCTGGAGGTGTGTGGGTCCAGGCTGTGGGCACAGAAGTCTGAATACACCAACTCAGCTTATGAGTGGTGCCTAGGGTATGGCAGGCCGGATGTACAGCCCGAGAGGGAGCTCCTGGGCCTCTGAAACAAGGGCGAGTGGGAGGCGTTCCTTCAGGCTTTTGTCTCTGGATGTGGTGTCCGGGATAGCCGTGGATTGGAGCGGTGGCCTCAGGTACTGTGGACGAGTATCCCTCTCTGGGGATTTGTCCCAGCTCCCAAGAGTTTGGGGTCATTTTGTGGGAAGGGTGGGGTCGTGTTGTCTGGCTCATGGGTCTCTCCAAGAAAGGGATTCCAGAGCAGAGCTCCAGGTACGGGCGGGGCGACTGGAAAATTCACACCGTGGTGAGGATTGGGTGCATAGGGGCTTGGCAAGCCCCATATGTGGGCTCTTGGTCCAGGCCCTGACAGGCCTTTCTTTGACATGGGGCTCATGCTGAGGGTCACAGTGTGAATTTGTGCCCAAGCAGCACTCAAGTTTGGGCGTGGCATCAGGGGCCATGAAGGTTTCTCCCACCCTGAAGGTGTGACTCCATGCCAAGAGCAAGCTTGACAGCCATGGGGAAGGAGGAGTTCTGTTTTGTGCTTGCTATACCCAGCTGTGTGGAGAATTGATATAATGTTTAGGTTCAGATATCTGAAAACCAAGGTTAGGATGAGGTGACGGCATAAGACCATGGCGTGTCCGAAGTGCTGGGTGTGCGGCCAGCTGTCTCCTTGTCTGTCTGGACGTCTGGCGTCAGGCTGTGTCAGGCAGAGCATGAGTGCCCAGAGAGCCTATCCAGTTCGGGTACCGTCGAGGCCCGAGCAGGTTGATCCTCATCTGGGTTTTCTGGAGAGCCCCACAGGGAAACGTTTTTCTTCCGTTGGGCAGACACTAGGCTGGGTTTTGGTTCTGGAGTTCCTAGTCCGGAGGGCTTGTTTGCCAGGAGTGTGAGGAAGGAAGTCTGAAAACACAAGCTAGCGTGAGGTTTGGGACCGAGGTCACGGCATGCCCACTCTGCAGAGGCTGAATCGGGATCTCCTGCACTGAGGTCATGTCAACTATGAGACGTGCCTCAGGCTAGAGTTCTTGTCCAGCATGGCCTCTTCCTGAAGGGTGTGGGGGCTTCATGAGGCCAGAAAGTTTTGCCTACGATGGGATTTGTGAACTGCTCCAAAACTGAAGGTTACCTTCTGCACGACAGTCGAGTCCTATTGGATGGTTCCAAGAGGCCCCATATGGAAAGACTCGAGAGCAGGTGTCTAAGCATGGATGCATGGGAACGCCACCTCATATTCCCACTCTTTAGTCAGGACAAGGCAGGCTCAATCTGCGGGCTCCTGGGTGAGCTACCCAGAGGGGAGAGTTGAAATGGACTCTCCTGAAGATGAGTCCTACTGTGGCTTGGTGGCCTGGGAGACCTTGGAATGTGGAGGTGGCTCAGGGACTCTGCAGGATTCTCCAACATGAGGTGTTTGACACGGCTCCCACAAGGAAACTTCCCATGTGGAGACGAGAGGAGTTCTGTTCCGTGCCTCAGGAAAGCCCCATACCCTGTTCTTCAAACCAAAGCATCTGAAGAGTGACAACTGGAAACCAAAGTAAGAGTTGAGACTACGGCCTAAAGGCCTGTCCGGCTCAACCTTCTATCTCTGTTGTCATCTGTGTGCATGCATTCATGGATGTAGCTGCTCAGCTTGTGTCCGAATGCCCCTGTGAGTCCAGTGAGGCTCCCAGTAGTGGGATGTCCTCGGAGGCCTTGAGGTTTCTCATATTCTGAAGGTGTGTGGCCAAATGAATGGACACAATTTCCCAGGAGAGAGCAAGCACGGTCCTGTGGTATGGCTCCAGAGGACCCAGCCTAGAGGCTCTGTTTGCCAGGGCTGTGGGGACAGATGTCTGAAAAAGCAAACTTGGCTCAGCTAAGGGCCAATGTAATGGCAGGCCTGATCTCTAGTCCGTGAGAGGAGATCCTCTGGAAATCAAAGTAGGGCAAGTGGGAGGCAGTCACTCAGGATTTTGTCTCTGGGTGTTGCGTTTACAGTGTCCGGTCAGGGTAGGGGTTGTCTCAGAGGCCGAGGAAGAGCCTTCCTCTCAGGGGATTGTCCAAGCTCCCAAGTGTTTGTGTTCATTCTGTGGGAATGAAGAGTACTGTTTTCTGCCACAGGGGACCCCCCAGGAGAGGGACTCTAGAGCACAGCAGTGGGTTCCCTCAACTGGAATACACACCATCTAGTTAGTCCTGGGTGCCTATGGGCATGGCAAGCCCCATATGCGGGCTCTTGGTCCAGTCACTGAGAGGCGTTACTTGAATAAGGTACTCACGCTGAGGGTCACAATGTGTGTTTGTGCCCAAGGCGGCCCTCACGCTTGGGCGTGGCCTCATGGGCCATGCTGTTTTCTCCTACACTGAAGGTTTGACTCACTGCCAGCAGCAAGGTTTCTTGCCAGGGGGAAGGAGGGGTTCTGACTTGTGCATCAGGTTCCCCCCTGTGCAGGGATTGGAGATAAGGTCTAGGTTCCGATGACTGAAAACCCAGGTTGGGAATGGATGGTGGCCTAAGGCAGTGGCGGGTCCAATGTGCTGGGTGTGCAGCCAGCTGTGTCGGTGTCTGTTGGAAGGTCTGGGCTCAGGCTTTTTGCGACAGAGCATCACTGTTTAAGGTAGCCTATGCAATTGGGGTGTTGCCGAGGGCCAAGCAGATTGATCCTCATTTGGGGTTTCTGGGCAGCGCCATAGACAATGTTTTTCTCCTGGGAGGCAGGCACAGTGCTTCATTGTGGCCCCAGAATTCCCAGTAGGGAGGGTTTGTGGGCCAGGAGTGTGAGGACGGAAGTCTGAAAACACAAGCTAGTGTGAGGATTGGAGCCAAGGGCAGAGCAGGCCCAC
Source organism: Mustela nivalis (assembly GCF_964662115.1). Classification (NCBI taxonomy): domain Eukaryota; kingdom Metazoa; phylum Chordata; class Mammalia; order Carnivora; family Mustelidae; genus Mustela; species Mustela nivalis. The sequence goes on along the minus strand of NW_028134295.1, from coordinate 19,255 downwards.
TCTGCAGAGGCTGAATCAAAATCTCCTGCATCTGAAGTCAGGCTGAGGATCAGACGTTGGCTGAGGCTGGAGTATGTGTCCATGATGGCACCTTCATGAAGTGGGGGCCTCATGAGGCCAAGGAAGTTTTCCCACGCTGAGTTTGGAGGTTGCCCCAAACCACAAGGTTTCCTTCTGCGGGACATTCGAGTCCTGTTGCATGGCTCCAGGACATACCATATGGAGGGAATGGAGAGCAGGGTTCGAAGGATGGATCCCTGTACAGCATGCCTCGCATTCCCATTGGCTATTAGCGACAAGATATGTTTGATCTGCTGCCTCTGGAACACGCGACCCAGGGGGCTGAGATGAAATGGCCTCTCCTGAGGATGCGTCATAATGTGCGTTTGGGTCCATGGAGACCTTGGAATGTGCTGGTTGTTCAGTGGCCCTGCGGAACTCTCCTACCTGAAGTGTTTGATACATCCCAGTAAGAAAGCTGCCCATGTGGAGATGAGAGAGGTTTGGTTTGGTGCCTCAGAAAAGCCCCATATGCTGGTCTACGAAAACAGTCCTCTGAGAACGGAAACATGGAAACCAAAGCTAAGGTTCAGATTAGGGCCTGGGGGCCTGTCCATTTCAACCTTCTGTCTCTGGGGACACTGTCTGAGAGTCTAAGTGGAGATAGTTGCTCCGCTGGTGTCAGAGAGCCCCTCTTAGTCCAGGGGGGCCTACACTATTGATGGCCTCAGGGGCCTTGGAGCTTTTCCCTAACCTGTAGTGTTGTGGTCAATGGATTGGGCACACTTTCCTTGGAGAGGGAAGGCACAATCTTTCGCTGTGGCCCTAGAGGCCCTAGCCTGGAGGTGTGTGGGTCCAGGCTGTGGGCACAGAAGTCTGAATACACCAACTCAGCTTATGAGTGGTGCCTAGGGTATGGCAGGCCGGATGTACAGCCCGAGAGGGAGCTCCTGGGCCTCTGAAACAAGGGCGAGTGGGAGGCGTTCCTTCAGGCTTTTGTCTCTGGATGTGGTGTCCGGGATAGCCGTGGATTGGAGCGGTGGCCTCAGGTACTGTGGACGAGTATCCCTCTCTGGGGATTTGTCCCAGCTCCCAAGAGTTTGGGGTCATTTTGTGGGAAGGGTGGGGTCGTGTTGTCTGGCTCATGGGTCTCTCCAAGAAAGGGATTCCAGAGCAGAGCTCCAGGTACGGGCGGGGCGACTGGAAAATTCACACCGTGGTGAGGATTGGGTGCATAGGGGCTTGGCAAGCCCCATATGTGGGCTCTTGGTCCAGGCCCTGACAGGCCTTTCTTTGACATGGGGCTCATGCTGAGGATCACAGTGTGAATTTGTGCCCAAGCAGCACTCAAGTTTGGGCGTGGCATCAGGGGCCATGAAGGTTTCTCCCACCCTGAAGGTGTGACTCCATGCCAAGAGCAAGCTTGACAGCCATGGGGAAGGAGGAGTTCTGTTTTGTGCTTGCTATACCCAGCTGTGTGGAGAATTGATATAATGCCTAGGTTCAGATATCTGAAAACCAAGGTTAGGATGAGGTGACGGCATAAGACCATGGCGTGTCCGAAGTGCTGGGTGTGCGGCCAGCTGTCTCCTTGTCTGTCTGGACGTCTGGCGTCAGGCTGTGTCAGGCAGAGCATGAGTGCCCAGAGAGCCTATCCAGTTCGGGTACCGTCGAGGCCCGAGCAGGTTGATCCTCATCTGGGTTTTCTGGAGAGCCCCACAGGGAAACGTTTTTCTTCCGTTGGGCAGACACTGGGCTGGGTTTTGGTTCTGGAGTTCCTAGTCCGGAGGGCTTGTTTGCCAGGAGTGTGAGGAAGGAAGTCTGAAAACACAAGCTAGCGTGAGGTTTGGGACCGAGGTCACGGCATGCCCACTCTGCAGAGGCTGAATCGGGATCTCCTGCACTGAGGTCATGTCAACTATGAGACGTGCCTCAGGCTAGAGTTCTTGTCCAGCATGGCCTCTTCCTGAAGGGTGTGGGGGCTTCATGAGGCCAGAAAGTTTTGCCTACGATGGGATTTGTGAACTGCTCCAAAACTGAAGGTTACCTTCTGCACGACAGTCGAGTCCTATTGGATGGTTCCAAGAGGCCCCATATGGAAAGACTCGAGAGCAGGTGTCTAAGCATGGATGCATGGGAACGCCAACTCATATTCCCACTCTTTAGTCAGGACAAGGCAGGCTCAATCTGCGGGCTCCTGGGTGAGCTACCCAGAGGGGAGAGTTGAAATGGACTCTCCTGAAGATGAGTCCTACTGTGGCTTGGTGGCCTGGGAGACCTTGGAATGTGGAGGTGGCTCAGGGACTCTGCAGGATTCTCCAACATGAGGTGTTTGACACGGCTCCCACAAGGAAACTTCCCATGTGGAGACGAGAGGAGTTCTGTTCCGTGCCTCAGGAAAGCCCCATACCCTGTTCTTCGAACAAAGCCTCTGAGGAGTGACACCTGGAAACCAAAGTAAGAGTTGAGACTACGGCCTAAAGGCCTGTCCGGCTCAACCTTCTATCTCTGTTGTCATCTGTGTGCATGCATTCATGGATGTAGCTGCTCAGCTTGTGTCCGAATGCCCCTGTGAGTCCAGTGAGGCTCCCAGTAGTGGGATGTCCTCGGAGGCCTTGAGGTTTCTCATATTCTGGAGGTGTGTGGCCAAAGGAATGGACACAGTTTCCCAGGAGAGAGCAGGCACGGTCCTGTGGTATGGCTCCAGAGGACCCAGCCTAGAGGCTGTGTTTGCCAGGGCTGTGGGGACAGAGGTCTGAAAAAGCAAACTTGGCTCAGCTAGGGGCCAATGTAATGGCAGGCCTGATCTCTAGTCCGTGAGGGGAGATCCTCTGGAAATCAAAGTAGGGCAAGTGGGAGGCAGTCACTCAGGATTTTGTCTCTGGGTGTTGCGTTTACAGTGTCCGGTCAGGGTAGGGGTTGTCTCAGAGGCCGAGGAAGAGCCTTCCTCTCGGGGGATTGTCCAAGCTCCCAAGTGTTTGTGTTCATTCTGTGGGAATGAAGAGTACTGTTTTCTGCCACAGGGGACCCCCCAGGAGAGGGACTCTAGAGCACAGCAGTGGGTTCCCTCAACTGGAATACACACCATCTAGTTAGTCCTGGGTGCCTATGGGCATGGCAAGCCACATATGCGGGCTCTTGGTCCAGTCACTGAGAGGCGTTACTTGAATAAGGTACTCACGCTGAGGGTCACAATGTGTGTTTGTGCCCAAAACAGCCCTCAAGCTTGGGCGTGGCCTCATGGGCCATGCCGTTTTCTCCTACACTGAAGGTTTGACTCACTGCCAGCAGCAAGGTTTCTTGCCAGGGGGAAGGAGGGGTTCTGACTTGTGCATCAGGTTCCCCCCTGTGCAGGGATTGGAGATAAGGTCTAGGTTCCGATGACTGAAAACCCAGGTTGGGAATGGATGGTGGCCTAAGGCAGTGGCGGGTCCAATGTGCTGGGTGTGCAGCCAGCTGTGTCGGTGTCTGTTGGAAGGTCTGGGCTCAGGCTATTTGCGACAGAGCATCACTGTTTAAGGTAGCCTATGCAATTGGGGTGTTGCCGAGGGCCAAGCAGTTTGATCCTCATTTGGGGTTTCTGGGCAGCGCCATAGACAATGTTTTTCTCTTGGGAGGCAGGCACAGTGCTTCATTGTGGCCCCAGAATTCCCAGTAGGGAGGGCTTGTTGCCCAGGAGTGTGAGGACGGAAGTCTGAAAACACAAGCTAGTGTGAGGATTGGAGCCAAGGGCAGAGCAGGCCCACTCTGCAGAGGCTGAATCAAAATCTCCTGCATCTGAAGTCAGGCTGAGGATCAGACGTTGGCTGAGGCTGGAGTATGTGTCCATGATGGCACCTTCATGAAGTGGGGGCCTCATGAGGCCAAGGAAGTTTTCCCACGCTGAGTTTGGAGGTTGCCCCAAACCACAAGGTTTCCTTCTGCGGGACATTCGAGTCCTGTTGCATGGCTCCAGGACATACCACATGGAAGGACTGGAGAGCAGGGTTCGAAGGATGGATCCCTGTACAGCATGCCTCGCATTCCCATTGGCTATTAGCGACAAGATATGTTTGATCTGCTGCCTCTGGAACACGCGACCCAGGGGGCTGAGTTGACATGGCCTCTCCTGAGGATGCGTCATAATGTGCGTTTGGGTCCATGGAGACCTTGGAATGTGCTGGTTGTTCAGTGGCCCTGCGGAACTCTCCTACCTGAAGTGTTTGATACATCCCAGTAAGAAAGCTGCCCATGTGGAGATGAGAGATGTTTGGTTTGGTGCCTCAGAAAAGCCCCATGTGCTGGTCTACGAAAACAGTCCTCTGAGAACGGAAACATGGAAACCAAAGCTAAGGTTCAGATTAGGGCCTGGGGGCCTGTCCATTTCAACCTTCTGTCTCTGGGGACACTGTCTGAGAGTCTAAGTGGAGATAGTTGCTCCGCTGGTGTCAGAGAGCCCCTCTTAGTCCAGGGGGGCCTACACTATTGATGGCCTCAGGGGCCTTGGAGCTTTTCCCTAACCTGTAGTGTTGTGGTCAATGGATTGGGCACACTTTCCTTGGAGAGGGCAGGCACAATCTTTCGCTGTGGCCCTAGAGGCCCTAGCCTGGAGGTGTGTGGGTCCAGGCTGTGAGCACAGAAGTCTGAATACACAAACTCAGCTTAGGAGTGGCGCCTAGGGTATGGCCGGCCGGATGTACAGCCCGAGAGGGAGCTCCTGGGCCTCTGAAACAAGGGCGAGTGGGAGGCGTTCCTTCAGGCTTTTGTCTCTGGATGTTGTGTCCGGGATAGCCGTGGATTGGAGCGGTGGCCACAGGTACTGTGGACGAGTATCCCTCTCTGGGGATTTGTCCCAGCTCCCAAGAGTTTGGGGTCATTTTGTGGGAAGGGTGGAGTCGTGTTGTCTGGCTCATGGGTCTCTCCAAGAAAGGGATTCCAGAGCAGAGCTCCCGGTACGGGCGGGGCGACTGGAAAATTCAAACCGTGGTGAGGATTGGGTGCATAGGGGCTTGGCAAGCCCCATATGTGGGCTCTTGGTCCAGGTCCTGACAGGCCTTTCTTTGACATGGGGCTCATGCTGAGGATCACAGTGTGAATTTGTGCCCAAGCAGCACTCAAGTTTGGGCGTGGCATCAGGGGCCATGAAGGTTTCTCCCACCCTGAAGGTGTGACTCCATGCCAAGAGCAAGCTTGACAGCCATGGGGAAGGAGGAGTTCTGTTTTGTGCTTGCTATACCCAGCTGTGTGGAGAATTGATATAATGCCTAGGTTCAGATATCTGAAAACCAAGGTTAGGATGAGGTGACGGCATAAGACCATGGTGTGTCCGAAGTGCTGGGTGTGCGGCCAGCTGTCTCCTTGTCTGTCTGGACGTCTGGCGTCAGGCTGTGTCAGGCAGAGCATGAGTGCCCAGAGCAGCCTATCCATTTCGGGTACCGTCGAGGCCCGAGCAGGTTGATCCTCATCTGGGTTTTCTGGAGAGCCCCACAGGGAAACGTTTTTCTTCCGTTGGGCAGACACTGGGCTGGGTTGTGGTTCTGGAGTTCCTAGTCCGGAGGGCTTGTTTGCCAGGAGTGTGAGGAAGGAAGTCTGAAAACACAAGCTAGCGTGAGGGTTGGGACCGAGGTCACGGCATGCCCACTCTGCAGAGGCTGAATCGGGATCTCCTGCACTGAGGTCATGTCAACTATGAGACGTGCCTCAGGCTAGAGTTCTTGTCCAGCATGGCCTCTTCCTGAAGGGTGTGGGGGCTTCATGAGGCCAGAAAGTTTTGCCTACGATGGGATTTGTGAACTCCTCCAAAACTGAAGGTTACCTTCTGCACGACAGTCGAGTCCTATTGGATGGTTCCAAGAGGCCCCATATGGAAAGACTTGAGAGCAGGTGTCTAAGCATGGATGCCTGGGAACGCCACCTCATATTCCCACTCTTTAGTCAGGACAAGGCAGGCTCAATCTGCGGGCTCCTGGGTGAGCTACCCAGAGGGGAGAGTTGAAATGGACTCTCCTGAAGATGAGTCCTACTGTGGCTTGGTGGCCTGGGAGACCTTGGAATGTGGAGGTGGCTCAGGGACTCTGCAGGATTCTCCAACATGAGGTGTTTGACACGGCTCCAACAAGGAAACTTCCCATGTGGAGACGAGAGGAGTTCTGTTCCGTGCCTCAGGAAAGCCCCATACCCTGTTCTTCGAACCAAAGCCTCTGAGGAGTGACACCTGGAAACCAAAGTAAGAGTTGAGACTACGGCCTAAAGGCCTGTCCGGCTCAACCTTCTATCTCTGTTGTCATCTGTGTGCATGCATTCATGGATGTAGCTGCTCAGCTTGTGTCCGAATGCCCCTGTGAGTCCAGTGAGGCTCCCAGTAGTGGGATGTCCTCGGAGGCCTTGAGGTTTCTCATATTCTGGAGGTGTGTGGCCAAAGGAATGGACACAGTTTCCCAGGAGAGAGCAGGCACGGTCCTGTGGTATGGCTCCAGAGGACCCAGCCTAGAGGCTCTGTTTGCCAGGGCTGTGGGGACAGATGTCTGAAAAAGCAAACTTGGCTCAGCTAGGGGCCAATGTAATGGCAGGCCTGATCTCTAGTCCGTGAGGGGAGATCCTCTGGAAATCAAAGTAGGGCAAGTGGGAGGCAGTCACTCAGGATTTTGTCTCTGGGTGTTGCGTTTACAGTGTCCGGTCAGGGTAGGGGTTGTCTCAGAGGCCGAGGAAGAGCCTTCCTCTCAGGGGATTGTCCAAGCTCCCAAGTGTTTGTGTTCATTCTGTGGGAATGAAGAGTACTGTTTTCTGCCACAGGGGACCCCCCAGGAGAGGGACTCTAGAGCACAGCAGTGGGTTCCCTCAACTGGAATACACACCATCTAGTTAGTCCTGGGTGCCTATGGGCATGGCAAGCCACATATGCGGGCTCTTGGTCCAGTCACTGAGAGGCGTTACTTGAATAAGGTACTCACGCTGAGGGTCACAATGTGTGTTTGTGCCCAAGGCGGCCCTCACGCTTGGGCGTGGCCTCATGGGCCATGCCGTTTTCTCCTACACTGAAGGTTTGACTCACTGCCAGCAGCAAGGTTTCTTGCCAGGGGGAAGGAGGGGTTATGACTTGTGCATCAGGTTCCCCCCTGTGCAGGGATTGGAGATAAGGTCTAGGTTCCGATGACTGAAAACCCAGGTTGGGAATGGATGGTGGCCTAAGGCAGTGGCGGGTCCAATGTGCTGGGTGTGCAGCCAGCTGTGTCGGTGTCTGTTGGAAGGTCTGGGCTCAGGCTATTTGCGACAGAGCATCACTGTTTAAGGTAGCCTATGCAATTGGGGTGTTGCCGAGGGCCAAGCAGTTTGATCCTCATTTGGGGTTTCTGGGCAGCGCCATAGACAATGTTTTTCTCTTGGGAGGCAGGCACAGTGCTTCATTGTGGCCCCAGAATTCCCAGTAGGGAGGGTTTGTGGGCCAGGAGTGTGAGGACGGAAGTCTGAAAACACAAGCTAGTGTGAGGATTGGAGCCAAGGGCAGAGCAGGCCCACTCTGCAGAGGCTGAATCAAAATCTCCTGCATCTGAAGTCAGGCTGAGGATCAGACGTTGGCTGAGGCTGGAGTATGTGTCCATGATGGCACCTTCATGAAGTGGGGGCCTCATGAGGCCAAGGAAGTTTTCCCACGCTGAGTTTGGAGGTTGCCCCAAACCACAAGGTTTCCTTCTGCGGGACATTCGAGTCCTGTTGCATGGCTCCAGGACATACCACATGGAAGGACTGGAGAGCAGGGTTCGAAGGATGGATCCCTGTACAGCATGCCTCGCATTCCCATTGGCTATTAGCGACAAGATATGTTTGATCTGCTGCCTCTGGACCACGCGACCCAGGGGGCTGAGTTGAAATGGCCTCTCCTGAGGATGCGTCATAATGTGCGTTTGGGTCCATGGAGACCTTGGAATGTGCTGGTTGTTCAGTGGCCCTGCGGAACTCTCCTACCTGAAGTGTTTGATACATCCCAGTAAGAAAGCTGCCCATGTGGAGATGAGAGATGTTTGGATTGGTGCCTCAGAAAAGCCCCATGTGCTGGTCTACGAAAACAGTCCTCTGAGAACGGAAACATGGAAACCAAAGCTAAGGTTCAGATTAGGGCCTGGGGGCCTGTCCATTTCAACCTTCTGTCTCTGGGGACACTGTCTGAGAGTCTAAGTGGAGATAGTTGCTCCGCTGGTGTCAGAGAGCCCCTCTTAGTCCAGGGGGGCCTACACTATTGATGGCCTCAGGGGCCTTGGAGCTTTTCCCTAACCTGTAGTGTTGTGGTCAATGGATTGGGCACACTTTCCTTGGAGAGGGCAGGCACAATCTTTCGCTGTGGCCCTAGAGGCCCTAGCCTGGAGGTGTGTGGGTCCAGGCTGTTAGCACAGAAGTCTGAATACACAAACTCAGCTTAGGAGTGGCGCCTAGGGTATGGCAGGCCGGATGTACAGCCCGAGAGGGAGCTCCTGGGCCTCTGAAACAAGGGCGATTGGGAGGCGTTCCTTCAGGCTTTTGTCTCTGGATGTTCTGTCCGGGATAGCCATGGATTGGAGCGGTGGCCTCAGGTACTGTGGACGAGTATCCCACTCTGGGGATTTGTCCCAGCTCCCAAGAGTTTGGGGTCATTTTGTGGGAAGGGTGGAGTCGTGTTGTCTTGCTCATGGGTCTCTCCAATAAAGGGATTCCAGAGCAGAGCTCCAGGTACGGGCGGGGCGACTGGAAAATTCAAACCGTGGTGAGGATTGGGTGCATAGGGGCTTGGCAAGCCCCATATGTGGGCTCTTGGTCCAGGTCCTGACAGGCCTTTGTTTGACATGGGGCTCATGCTGAGGATCACAGTGTGAATTTGTGCCCAAGCAGCACTCAAGTTTGGGCGTGGCATCAGGGGCCATGAAGGTTTCTCCCACCCTGAAGGTGTGACTCCATGCCAAGAGCAAGCTTGACAGCCATGGGGAAGGAGGAGTTCTGTTTTGTGCTTGCTATACCCAGCTGTGTGGAGAATTGATATAATGCCTAGGTTCAGATATCTGAAAACCAAGGTTAGGATGAGGTGACGGCATAAGACCATGGCGTGTCCGAAGTGCTGGGTGTGCGGCCAGCTGTCTCCTTGTCTGTCTGGACGTCTGGCTTCAGGCTGTGTCAGGCAGAGCATGAGTGCCCAGAGCAGCCTATCCAGTTCGGGTACCGTCGAGGCCCGAGCAGGTTGATCCTCATCTGGGTTTTCTGGAGAGCCCCACAGGGAAACGTTTTTCTTCCGTTGGGCAGACACTGGGCTGGGTTTTGGTTCTGGAGTTCCTAGTCCGGAGGGCTTGTTTGCCAGGAGTGTGAGGAAGGAAGTCTGAAAACACAAGCTAGCGTGAGGGTTGGGACCGAGGTCACGGCATGCCCACTCTGCAGAGGCTGAATCGGGATCTCCTGCACTGAGGTCATGTCAAATATAAGACGTGCCTCAGGCTAGAGTTCTTGTCCAGCATGGCCTCTTCCTGAAGGGTGTGGGGGCTTCATTAGGCCAGAAAGTTTTGCCTACGATGGGATTTGTGAACTGCTCCAAAACTGAAGGTTACCTTCTGCACGACAGTCGAGTCCTATTGGATGGTTCCAAGAGGCCCCATATGGAAAGACTCGAGAGCAGGTGTCTAAGCATGGATGCCTGGGAACGCCACCTCATATTCCCACTCTTTAGTCAGGACAAGGCAGGCTCAATCTGCGGGCTCCTGGGTGAGCTACCCAGAGGGGAGAGTTGAAATGGACTCTCCTAAAGATGAGTCCTACTGTGGCTTGGTGGCCTGGGAGACCTTGGAATGTGGAGGTGGCTCAGGGACTCTGCAGGATTCTCCAACATGAGGTGTTTGACACGGCTCCAACAAGGAAACTTCCCATGTGGAGACGAGAGGAGTTCTGTTCCGTGCCTCAGGAAAGCCCCATACCCTGTTCTTCGAACCAAAGCCTCTGAGGAGTGACACCTGGAAACCAAAGCAAGAGTTGAGACTACGGCCTAAAGGCCTGTCCGGCTCAACCTTCTATCTCTGTTGTCATCTGTGTGCATGCATTCATGGATGTAGCTGCTCAGCTTGTGTCCGAATGCCCCTGTGAGTCCAGTGAGGCTCCCAGTAGTGGGATGTCCTCGGAGGCCTTGAGGTTTCTCATATTCTGGAGGTGTGTGGCCAAAGGAATGGACACAGTTTCCCAGGAGAGAGCAGGCACGGTCCTGTGGTATGGCTCCAGAGGACCCAGCCTAGAGGCTCTGTTTGCCAGGGCTGGGGGGACAGATGTCTGAAAAAGCAAACTTGGCTCAGCTAGGGGCCAATGTAATGGCAGGCCTGATCTCTAGTCCGTGAGGGGAGATCCTCTGGAAATCAAAGTAGGGCAAGTGGGAGGCAGTCACTCAGGATTTTGTCTCTGGGTGTTGCGTTTACAGTGTCCGGTCAGGGTAGGGGTTGTCTCAGAGGCCGAGGAAGAGCCTTCCTCTCAGGGGATTGTCCAAGCTCCCAAGTGTTTGTGTTCATTCTGTGGGAATGAAGAGTACTGTTTTCTGCCACAGGGGACCCCCCAGGAGAGGGACTCTAGAGCACAGCAGTGGGTTCCCTCAACTGGAATACACACCATCTAGTTAGTCCTGGGTGCCTATGGGCATGGCAAGCCACATATGCGGGCTCTTGGTCCAGTCACTGAGAGGCGTTACTTGAATAAGGTACTCACGCTGAGGGTCACAATGTGTGTTTGTGCCCAAGGCGGCCCTCACGCTTGGGCGTGGCCTCATGGGCCATGCTTTTTCTCCTACACTGAAGGTTTGACTCACTGCCAGCAGCAAGGTTTCTTGCCAGGGGGAAGGAGGGGTTCTGACTTGTGCATCAGGTTCCCCCCTGTGCAGGGATTGGAGATAAGGTCTAGGTTCCGATGACTGAAAACCCAGGTTGGGAATGGATGGTGGCCTAAGGCAGTGGCGGGTCCAATGTGCTGGGTGTGCAGCCAGCTGTGTCGGTGTCTGTTGGAAGGTCTGGGCTCAGGCTATTTGCGACAGAGCATCACTGTTTAAGGTAGCCTATGCAATTGGGGTGTTGCCGAGAGCCAAGCAGTTTGATCCTCATTTGGGGTTTCTGGGCAGCGCCATAGACAATGTTTTTCTCTTGGGAGGCAGGCACAGTGCTTCATTGTGGCCCCAGAATTCCCAGTAGGGAGGGTTTATGGGCCAGGAGTGTGAGGACGGAAGTCTGAAAACACAAGCTAGTGTGAGGATTGGAACCAAGGGCAGAGCAGGCCCACTCTGCAGAGGCTGAATCAAAATCTCCTGCATCTGAAGTCAGGCTGAGGATCAGACGTTGGCTGAGGCTGGAGTATGTGTCCATGATGGCACCTTCATGAAGTGAGGGCCTCATGAGGCCAAGGAAGTTTTCCCACGCTGAGTTTTTAGGTTGCCCCAAACCACAAGGTTTCCTTCTGCGGGACATTCGAGTCCTGTTGCATGGCTCCAGGACATACCATATGGAAGGACTGGAGAGCAGGGTTCGAAGGATGGATCCCTGTACAGCATGCCTCGCATTCCCATTGGCTATTAGCGACAAGATATGTTTGATCTGCTGCCTCTGGACCACGCGACCCAGGGGGCTGAGTTGAAATGGCCTCTCCTGAGGATGCGTCATAATGTGCGTTTGGGTCCATGGAGACCTTGGAATGTGCTGGTTGTTCAGTGGCCCTGCGGAACTCTCCTACCTGAAGTGTTTGATACATCCCAGTAAGAAAGCTGCCCATGTGGAGATGAGAGATGTTTGGTTTGGTGCCTCAGAAAAGCCCCATGTGCTGGTCTACGAAAACAGTCCTCTGAGAACGGAAACATGGAAACCAAAGCTAAGGTTCAGATTAGGGCCTGGGGGCCTGTCCATTTCAACCTTCTGTCTCTGGGGACACTGTCTGAGAGTCTAAGTGGAGATAGTTGCTCCGCTGGTGTCAGAGAGCCCCTCTTAGTCCAGGGTGGCCTACACTATTGATGGCCTCAGGGGCCTTGGAGCTTTTCCCTAACCTGTAGTGTTGTGGTCAATGGATTGGGCACACTTTCCTTGGAGAGGGCAGGCACAATCTTTCGCTGTGCCCCTAGAGGCCCTAGCCTGGAGGTGTGTGGGTCCAGGCTGTGGGCACAGAAGTCTGAATACACCAACTCAGCTTAGGAGTGGCGCCTAGGGTATGGCCGGCCGGATGTACAGCCCGAGAGGGAGCTCCTGGGCCTCTGAAACAAGGGCGAGTGGGAGGCGTTCCTTCAGGCTTTTGTCTCTGGATGTTGTGTCCGGGATAGCCGTGGATTGGAGCGGTGGCCTCAGGTACTGTGGACGAGTATCCCTCTCTGGGGATTTGTCTCAGCTCCCAAGAGTTTGGGGTCATTTTGTGGGAAGGGTGGAGTCATGTTGTCTGGCTCATGGGTCTCTCCAAGAAAGGGATTCCAGAGCAGAGCTCCAGGTACGGGCGGGGCGACTGGAAAATTCAAACCGTGGTTAGGATTGGGTGCATAGGGGCTTGGCAAGCCCCATATGTGGGCTCTTGGTCCAGGCCCTGACAGGCCTTTCTTTGACATGGGGCTCATGCTGAGGATCACAGTGTGAATTTGTGCCCAAGCAGCACTCAAGTTTGGGCGTGGCATCAGGGGCCATGAAGGTTTCTCCCACCCTGAAGGTGTGACTCCATGCCAAGAGCAAGCTTGACAGCCATGGGGAAGGAGGAGTTCTGTTTTGTGCTTGCTATACCCAGCTGTGTGGAGAATTGATATAATGTCTAGGTTCAGATATCTGAAAACCAAGGTTAGGATGAGGTGACGGCATAAGACCATGGCGTGTCCGAAGTGCTGGGTGTGCGGCCAGCTGTCTCCTTGTCTGTCTGGACGTCTGGCTTCAGGCTGTGTCAGGTAGAGCATGAGTGCCCATGGCAGCCTATCCAGTTCGGGTACCGTCGAGGCCCGAGCAGGTTGATCCTCATCTGGGTTTTCTGGAGAGCCCCACAGGGAAACGTTTTTCTTCCGTTGGCCAGACACTGGGCTGGTTTTTGGTTCCGGAGTTCCTAGTCCGGAGGGCTTGTTTGCCAGGAGTGTGAGGAAGGAAGTCTGAAAACACAAGCTAGCGTGAGGTTTGGGACCGAGGTCACGGCATGCCCACTCTGCAGAGGCTGAATCGGGATCTCCTGCACTGAGGTCATGTCAACTATGAGACGTGCCTCAGGCTTGAGTGCTTGTCCAGCATGGCCTCTTCCTAAAGGGTGTGTGGGCTTCATGAGGCACGAAAGTTTTGCCTACGATGGAATTTGTGAACTGCTCCAAAACTGAAGGTTACCTTCTGCACGACAGTCGAGTCCTATTGGATGGTTCCAAGAGGCCCCATATGGAAAGACTCGAGAGCAGGTGTCTAAGCATGGATGCCTGGGAACGCCACCTCATATTCCCACTCTTTAGTCAGGACAAGGCAGGCTCAATCTGCGGGCTCCTGGGTGAGCTACCCAGAGGGGAGAGTTGAAATGGACTCTCCTGAAGATGAGTCCTACTGTGGCTTGGTGGCCTGGGAGACCTTGGAATGTGGAGGTGGCTCAGGGACTCTGCAGGATTCTCCAACATGAGGTGTTTGACACGGCTCCCACAAGGAAACTTCCCATGTGGAGACGAGAGGAGTTCTGTTCCGTGCCTCAGGAAAGCCCCATACCCTGTTCTTCGAACCAAAGCCTCTGAGGAGTGACACCTGGAAACCAAAGCAAGAGTTGAGACTACGGCCTAAAGGCCTGTCCGGCTCAACCTTCTATCTCTGTTGTCATCTGTGTGCATGCATTCATGGATGTAGCTGCTCAGCTTGTGTCCGAATGCCCCTGTGAGTCCAGTGAGGCTCCCAGTAGTGGGATGTCCTCGGAGGCCTTGAGGTTTCTCATATTCTGGAGGTGTGTGGCCAAAGGAATGGACACAGTTTCCCAGGAGAGAGCAGGCACGGTCCTGTGGTATGGCTCCAGAGGACCCAGCCTAGAGGCTCTGTTTGCCAGGGCTGTGGGGACAGATGTCTTAAAAAGCAAACTTGGCTCAGCTAGGGGCCAATGTAATGGCAGGCCTGATCTCTAGTCCGTGAGGGGAGATCCTCTGGAAATCAAAGTAGGGCAAGTGGGAGGCAGTCACTCAGGATTTTGTCTCTGGGTGTTGCGTTTACAGTGTCCGGTCAGGGTAGGGGTTGTCTCAGAGGCCGAGGAAGAGCCTTCCTCTCAGGGGATTGTCCAAGCTCCCAAGTGTTTGTGTTCATTCTGTGGGAATGAAGAGTACTGTTTTCTGCCACAGGGGACCCCCCAGGAGAGGGACTCTAGAGCACAGCAGTGGGTTCCCTCAACTGGAATACACACCATCTAGTTAGTCCTAGGTGCCTATGGGCATGGCAAGCCACATATGCGGGCTCTTGGTCCAGTCACTGAGAGGCGTTACTTGAATAAGGTACTCACGCTGAGGGTCACAATGTGTGTTTGTGCCCAAGGCGGCCCTCACGCTTGGGCGTGGCCTCATGGGCCATGCCGTTTTCTCTTACACTGAAGGTTTGACTCACTGCCAGCAGCAAGGTTTCTTGCCAGGGGGAAGGAGGGGTTCTGACTTGTGCATCAGGTTCCCCCCTGTGCAGGGATTGGAGATAAGGTCTAGGTTCCGATGACTGAAAACCCAGGTTGGGAATGGATGGTGGCCTAAGGCAGTGGCGGGTCCAATGTGCTGGGTGTGCAGCCAGCTGTGTCGGTGTCTGTTGGAAGGTCTGGGCTCAGGCTATTTGCGACAGAGCATCACTGTTTAAGGTAGCCTATGCAATTGGGGTGTTGCCGAGGGCCAAGCAGTTTGATCCTCATTTGGGGTTTCTGGGCAGCGCCATAGACAATGTTTTTCTCTTGGGAGGCAGGCACAGTGCTTCATTGTGGCCCCAGAATTCCCAGTAGGGAGGGTTTGTGGGCCAGGAGTGTGAGGACGGAAGTCTGAAAACACAAGCTAGTGTGAGGATTGGAGCCAAGGGCAGAGCAGGCCCACTCTGCAGAGGCTGAATCAAAATCTCCTGCATCTGAAGTCAGGCTGAGGATCAGACGTTGGCTGAGGCTGGAGTATGTGTCCATGATGGCACCTTCATGAAGTGGGGGCCTCATGAGGCCAAGGAAGTTTTCCCACGCTGAGTTTGGAGGTTGCCCCAAACCACAAGGTTTCCTTCTGCGGGACATTCGAGTCCTGTTGCATGGCTCCAGGACATACCATATAGAAGGACTGGAGAGCAGGGTTCGAAGGATGGATCCCTGTACAGCATGCCTCGCATTCCCATTGGCTATTAGCGACAAGATATGTTTGATCTGCTGCCTCTGGAACACGCGACCCAGGGGGCTGAGTTGAAATGGCCTCTCCTGAGGATGCGTCATAATGTGCGTTTGGGTCCATGGAGACCTTGGAATGTGCTGGTTGTTCAGTGGCCCTGCGGAACTCTCCTACCTGAAGTGTTTGATACATCCCAGTAAGAAAGCTGCCCATGTGGAGATGAGAGATGTTTGGTTTGGTGCCTCAGAAAAGCCCCATGTGCTGGTCTACGAAAACAGTCCTCTGAGAACGGAAACATGGAAACCAAAGCTAAGGTTCAGATTAGGGCCTGGGGGCCTGTCCATTTCAACCTTCTGTCTCTGGGGACACTGTCTGAGAGTCTAAGTGGAGATAGTTGCTCCGCTGGTGTCAGAGAGCCCCTCTTAGTCCAGGGGGGCCTACACTATTGATGGCCTCAGGGGCCTTGGAGCTTTTCCCTAACCTGTAGTGTTGTGGTCAATGGATTGGGCACACTTTCCTTGGAGAGGGCAGGCACAATCTTTCGCTGTGGCCCTAGAGGCCCTAGCCTGGAGGTGTGTGGGTCCAGGCTGTGGGCACAGAAGTCTGAATACACCAACTCAGCTTAGGAGTGGCGCCTAGGGTATGGCCGGCCGGATGTACAGCCCGAGAGGGAGCTCCTGGGCCTCTGAAACAAGGGCGAGTGGGAGGCGTTCCTTCAGGCTTTTGTCTCTGGATGTTGTGTCCGGGATAGCCGTGGATTGGAGCGGTGGCCTCAGGTACTGTGGACGAGTATCCCTCTCTGGGGATTTGTCTCAGCTCCCAAGAGTTTGGGGTCATTTTGTGGGAAGGGTGGAGTCATGTTGTCTGGCTCATGGGTCTCTCCAAGAAAGGGATTCCAGAGCAGAGCTCCAGGTACGGGCGGGGCGACTGGAAAATTCAAACCGTGGTGAGGATTGGGTGCATAGGGGCTTGGCAAGCCCCATATGTGGGCTCTTGGTCCAGGCCCTGACAGGCCTTTCTTTGACATGGGGCTCATGCTGAGGATCACAGTGTGAATTTGTGCCCAAGCAGCACTCAAGTTTGGGCGTGGCATCAGGGGCCATGAAGGTTTCTCCCACCCTGAAGGTGTGACTCCATGCCAAGAGCAAGCTTGACAGCCATGGGGAAGGAGGAGTTCTGTTTTGTGCTTGCTATACCCAGCTGTGTGGAGAATTGATATAATGTCTAGGTTCAGATATCTGAAAACCAAGGTTAGGATGAGGTGACGGCATAAGACCATGGCGTGTCCGAAGTGCTGGGTGTGCGGCCAGCTGTCTCCTTGTCTGTCTGGACGTGTGGCTTCAGGCTGTGTCAGGCAGAGCATGAGTGCCCATGGCAGCCTATCCAGTTCGGGTACCGTCGAGGCCCGAGCAGGTTGATCCTCATCTGGGTTTTCTGGAGAGCCCCACAGGGAAACGTTTTTCTTCCGTTGGGCAGACACTGAGCGGGGTTTTGGTTCCGGAGTTCCTAGTCCGGAGGGCTTGTTTGCCAGGAGTGTGAGGAAGGAAGTCTGAAAACACAAGCTAGCGTGAGGTTTGGGACCGAGGTCACGGCATGCCCACTCTGCAGAGGCTGAATCGGGATCTCCTGCACTGAGGTCATGTCAACTATGAGACGTGCCTCAGGCTAGAGTTCTTGTCCAGCATGGCCTCTTCCTGAAGGGTGTGGGGGCTTCATGAGGCACGAAAGTTTTGCCTACGATGGGATTTGTGAACTGCTCCAAAACTGAAGGTTACCTTCTGCACGACAGTCGAGTCCTATTGGATGGTTCCAAGAGGCCCCATATGGAAAGACTCAAGAGCAGGTGTCTAAGCATGGATGCCTGGGAACGCCACCTCATATTCCCACTCTTTAGTCAGGACAAGGCAGGCTCAATCTGCGGGCTCCTGGGTGAGCTACCCAGAGGGGAGAGTTGAAATGGACTCTCCTGAAGATGAGTCCTACTGTGGCTTGGTGGCCTGGGAGACCTTGGAATGTGGAGTTGGCTCAGGGACTCTGCAGGATTCTCCAACATGAGGTGTTTGACACGGCTCCCACAAGGAAACTTCCCATGTGGAGACGAGAGGAGTTCTGTTCCGTGCCTCAGGAAAGCCCCATACCCTGTTCTTCGAACCAAAGCCTCTGAGGAGTGACACCTGGAAACCAAAGCAAGAGTTGAGACTAAGGCCTAAAGGCCTGTCCGGCTCAACCTTCTATCTCTGTTGTCATCTGTGTGCATGCATTCATGGATGTAGCTGCTCAGCTTGTGTCCGAATGCCCCTGTGAGTCCAGTGAGGCTCCCAGTAGTGGGATGTCCTCGGAGGCCTTGAGGTTTCTCATATTCTGGAGGTGTGTGGCCAAAGGAATGGACACAGTTTCCCAGGAGAGAGCAGGCACGGTCCTGTGGTATGGCTCCAGAGGACCCAGCCTAGAGGCTCTGTTTGCCAGGGCTGTGGGGACAGATGTCTGAAAAAGCAAACTTGGCTCAGCTAGGGGCCAATGTAATGGCAGGCCTGATCTCTAGTCCGTGAGGGGAGATCCTCTGGAAATCAAAGTAGGGCAAGTGGGAGGCAGTCACTCAGGATTTTGTCTCTGGGTGTTGCGTTTACAGTGTCCGGTCAGGGTAGGGGTTGTCTCAGAGGCCGAGGAAGAGCCTTCCTCTCAGGGGATTGTCCAAGCTCCCAAGTGTTTGTGTTCATTCTGTGGGAATGAAGAGTACTGTTTTCTGCCACAGGGGACCCCCCAGGAGAGGGACTCTAGAGCACAGCAGTGGGTTCCCTCAACTGGAATACACACCATCTAGTTAGTCCTGGGTGCCTATGGGCATGGCAAGCCACATATGCGGGCTCTTGGTCCAGTCACTGAGAGGCGTTACTTGAATAAGGTACTCACGCTGAGGGTCACAATGTGTGTTTGTGCCCAAGGCGGCCCTCACGCTTGGGCG
Organism: Mustela nivalis; assembly: GCF_964662115.1. Taxonomy (NCBI): domain Eukaryota; kingdom Metazoa; phylum Chordata; class Mammalia; order Carnivora; family Mustelidae; genus Mustela; species Mustela nivalis. Next base: position 1,031 of record NW_028134295.1, on the reverse strand, counting down.
TGGCCTCATGGGCCATGCCGTTTTCTCCTACACTGAAGGTTTGACTCACTGCCAGCAGCAAGGTTTCTTGCCAGGGGGAAGGAGGGGTTCTGACTTGTGCATCAGGTTCCCCCCTGTGCAGGGATTGGAGATAAGGTCTAGGTTCCGATGACTGAAAACCCAGGTTGGGAATGGATGGTGGCCTAAGGCAGTGGCGGGTCCAATGTGCTGGGTGTGCAGCCAGCTGTGTCGGTGTCTGTTGGAAGGTCTGGGCTCAGGCTATTTGCGACAGAGCATCACTGTTTAAGGTAGCCTATGCAATTGGGGTGTTGCCGAGGGCCAAGCAGTTTGATCCTCATTTGGGGTTTCTGGGCAGCGCCATAGACAATGTTTTTCTCTTGGGAGGCAGGCACAGTGCTTCATTGTGGCCCCAGAATTCCCAGTAGGGAGGGTTTGTGGGCCAGGAGTGTGAGGACGGAAGTCTGAAAACACAAGCTAGTGTGAGGATTGGAACCAAGGGCAGAGCAGGCCCACTCTGCAGAGGCTGAATCAAAATCTCCTGCATCTGAAGTCAGGCTGAGGATCAGACGTTGGCTGAGGCTGGAGTATGTGTCCATGATGGCACCTTCATGAAGTGGGGGCCTCATGAGGCCAAGGAAGTTTTCCCACGCTGAGTTTGGAGGTTGCCCCAAACCACAAGGTTTCCTTCTGCGGGACATTCGAGTCCTGTTGCATGGCTCCAGGACATACCATATGGAAGGACTGGAGAGCAGGGTTCGAAGGATAGATCCCTGTACAGCATGCCTCGCATTCCCTTTGGCTATTAGCGACAAGATATGTTTGATCTGCTGCCTCTGGAACACGCGACCCAGGGCCTGAGTTGAAATGGCCTCTCCTGAGGATGCGTCATAATGTGCGTTTGGGTCCATGGAGACCTTGGAATGTGCTGGTTGTTCAGTGGCCCTGCGGAACTCTCCTACCTGAAGTGTTTGATACATCCCAGTAAGAAAGCTGCCCATGTGGAGATGAGAGATGTTTGGTTTGGTGCCTCA